>NC_052516.1:20020756-20163256 GCF_014356525.2 Nilaparvata lugens
CTTGTCCGTCAGAAATGAGTTGTAGCGAAGGCAGATGCTCAGATCCCTGTGAGAAACTAAAATGTTCGACAAAGGACGGAAAACAGTACTATCTAACTCAAACCCAAACATTTTCCGGAAAAACTCATAGCAAGAAGGTTTTCTTCGACGTACAGCACAAATGTGTTGTTTTCAACCATGTGGCGAGGTGCACTGTTCTTTATTCCAACAATCCACAAGACTTTACTGAAGTGGATGCTTGATCTTTTGATTGTTTGGTGTCAAAATGTCAATATACCAGTCCTTAAAATCATTTATGAATGAGAGTTATTTATTATATACTATTTACTTGAATAAATACAGATCTTTTGATTGTTGGATGTCAAACTGTCAATATAGTACCTTAAAATCATTTATGAATGAGAGTTATTTATCATTTACTATTTACTTGATTAAATAATTCAGAGATACAGATCTTTTGATTGTTGGATCTCAAAATACGAATAAAACCATTCATGAATAAAAGTTATTCGTTATTCACTAGATCAAATAAGGTACAGAGTATTATCATGCCTTTTTTGAAAGACATATTCCGAGAGTACATTTTGATCACACTACAAAGATACAAGGAGGCATCCAGATATCTCCTACAATGATTCTCAGTTCACTGTGGTTCGCTGATGACCAGGTAATATTGCAAGAAACTGAGGATGATCTGCAGAGAGCATTATACCATCTGAATCTCCTCAGTGCTGAGTATGACATGAAGATCTCATTAAGCAAAACGAAGGTGATGGCTTTCCAGGGAAAATATCCATTGAGATCTAAAATAGTCCTTGATAATAAAGTCCTGGAACAAGTATCACACTTCAAGTATTTGGGTTGTGATATAACCTATGAAATGGACCAAGACTTGAGTGTAAAATTGAATAGATTCCAATCCATTTGTGGAACAATAAATAGGACTTTGAGAAACAGAGCCAGGAGAGAGACAAAACTTAAATTCTATAAGGTTATGGCTATTCCAACGCTCTTATATGGCTCTGAATCTTGGATACCTAGGAAGAAAGAATGGAGTAGGTTACAGGCTGCCGAAATGAGGTTTTTAAGAGCAGTAAAAGGGTGCACAAGGGAAGATAGGCTTCATAATGTTGATATAAGAAGCGAGCTCAACATAATCTCCATATGGCAGAAGATTGAAGAAAATCGGCAAAACTGGAGGGAGCATGTTGAAAGGATGGAGAGCGACAGGATTCCCAGGGCAGTCATGTTGTATAACCCGGTTGGAAGGAGAAGTGTGGGCAGACCCCGTAAAAGATGGATGTGATGGTGAGTTTGAAGTCGGAACAGGCAAATTGCCTAATCCTTGTAGGAAGACGACGACGACATTTTGATCACATAGTTTTCATACCATTTACGAAAAAAATGCTCTACTGGGTGGTGCCCTAAAGCTATAGTGAGGTTCACGCTATAATGGCAGTGGAGAAAGATAGGAGAAAACTTTGCCGATCCTCTGTCTTGTAAATGCCTTCTATAGACGGTAGCTGATACAGGTTTATTGATGTAAAATAAACAGTTCATTTTCGTTTAAAATAATCAATTATATTTTATTAAGCAAGAAATTCTATTTCTCAATAATTTCATAATCAATATGGAATATTCTGTTGAATTAATTATTAAGTGTACATTGTAAGAAGACGATCTGGCAACAGAGCAATGCAAGAAAGAGATAGCGCTATTCGCTTTGTTGAATGATAGACAAGGGTAGCAATATCATTGCTAATCAAATACTGCCAGTATAACGTGGACTAACGTATAAACTATTGTCTTATCAATATAATTATATACTCACTGTCCTGACACAAAGCTGTCTAGCTTCTTATTTCGTATTCAGTCAATTCTGAGCATTCAAACAGGATGGATGAGCATCGGAAACTAGTGACTTTTGCGTGCAATGACTACAAATATTTATATAGTAATGGGGAAAGGAGAATGAAACTTATATTACCAAGAAGTGTTGGGTTTCAACAGGCCCGGCCCCAGGGGTGGGCGGACCGGGCGGCCGCACAGGGCGGCAGGTTTTGGGGGCGGCAAATTTAAAGGAATGGAAAATTTTAAAATACAAATAAATAATAAATTCATAATATCAAATGTGAATGGTAAAATTATATAAGAAGCTTTTCAACCTCGAGCTAATGAAGACTTTTCTAAGATCAACAATGTCCCAGGAACGTCTGAGTGGTCTAGCGAACATAAATAATAGTTCAGTCCCCAGATCTTCAAGAATTGGTGAAGGAATTTCCCCATGCAAAGGTCAGACGAGTTCTACTTAATTAAACAGGTGTGTTAAACAAACTTGTAGAAATTGTAGTTCTAATTACTTAGCAAGTTAAGTAGGCCTAATACTATGTTGCAGTCTACGTCTTAAGGCTGTGCAAAGGCTAAAAATAAACTTTCTTATACTGGTGATATTCTTCAAAGTTTTTCGATTTGTACCGGTGTATATCAAAATGAGAAAGTTTTCTTAGGAAAACATTTTCTTCCAATCATTACTTTTTGAGATATGAACGCCTAAAGTTTAAATTTTTGGGACAGGACATTTCAAATTCGGTACGAGATAGATTCTTCATGGTATTGATGATTGAATAAAACAAGAAAATTTTGAAACATTTTCTGAAAATATCAATTTTTGAAATAGTTATTCAATTTACAAAAAAAAACTCAACTAAACACTATTTTTGGTCATTTTTAGTAAATTGAATAACTTTCTCAAAAATTGATATTTTCAGAAAATTTTTGTTTTACTAAATCAAAAATACCATGAAGAATTTATCCTTTGAATTTTATGGATTCATCTCGTACCGAATTTTAAATGTTCTGTCCCAAAAATTTAAACTTTAGGCGCTCATGTCTCAGAAAGTAATGATTGAAAAAATTTTTTTTCCTAAGAAAACTTTTTCATTTTGATAGCTTGATCCTTAAGCGATCCTTGATCGTGTCCTCCATCGCGCGCCTCTCCACTAGGAAATACTGAAATGAAGTGCATCTAACGGGTGATTCTCATAGAACATAATATCATGAGCTTATATTATCATTGTACGAAATATCACTGTGAGGAAAATATAGATGGTGATGATGGTTGAAGCTAAAAATGAGGTGTTTTTCACAATACAATGAGCATTGTTGTCAAGTGTACCTGGAAATCTATATGAGATAGAGCGCTCTACCTAGTCTCAGATTTTAGAGCACAAAATTACGCCCAGAGGGATTATGAATTTTACATCTAGATTGTAATCGGGATATAATTATTATCGATTAAATACTAAATATTATCAAAATTGATTTTTTTCTTAAAATATCACTCGTATTCGAAAAATCATAACTCAGTACTCATTGGAGATAGAGAGTTCCGAATGATCTCATTTCATTCAGAATTTTATGATCATAAAAAAGGTAATGCAAATTTTACTGTCTGATCACTGATTTTGCCGGAAATAGCTGAAAACTGAAAAATGAACCTAAAATACGAAATTTTTGGGCCACTCTGTATTAGCATAAGGGAATTTTAAATGGAGAATTTGGTTCTGGACTTCTTTTATGTATCCAAATAAAATATTAAAAAATCAGAACTACGATATAAATTGCAAGCAAATCCCCATTTTTATGTCTATATTGACTGGACTTTACTGTTCCCCAATATTTATATTTGTCAAATATTTGTTTAAATGTCAATAAATATTGTTAAACATAATTTTTTAGAGTTTACTAAGACTGTGGTGTCGCATCACAGCGGAGACACAATAGTAACGCTGGTTACACACTGGGCGGTTTCTGCCGCGCCGGCGAAACTGCCGTCGCCGCCTCGAAAAAAAGTCGAGCTTACACATTCAGCGGAAAAAATACCGCCAAACATCGAGCGGCAAAATTAACGCCACGTATGATCAGTAGCCAAAATAATTCTTGTAGTTCTTCATCGCAAATGTGTTGTGACTTCTCTGTTTCATGAGTGTTCAGTTAATTGTATTTTGCACATTTTTCAAAAGTATATATTATTAAGTGTTTAACTTAAAATAGAAAGGCAACAGCTTTTACCACTTTTGTTGTACCGTCGAAGGAAAAGAAGACAGCAGAGAAATCGCCTTGCTTGGATTCATTGAAATGAACGTTTTTATTAAATCGACAGCGATATACAACATATTACAGTTTTTTCCTTGTCATCCAGAGTTTCAAAATCCCCCTAATCTCCATACACACTTCCTTCCATGCATTCCTTGTTGCATCTCGATCCTTGAATATGTCGAGGGTTTTGTCCCACAAAACAGGCCTCTGTTCAACAAATGATATTAACAACTCATTGTCTATCAACTTACTCATTTTCTCACACTCGTCAACCACAAATACTTAAAACAATAAATAAATGTTATGAACAACTCACAAACTTTACAACAAGACACAAATTAAAAGGCTGATTTTCAAAGACCTCTGACTTGGAGCAACTGGGAAAGACGACTGATCAGCGGCGACGGTAGACAACCGCCAAATGTGTTAACGCCCATTTGGTCTCTGTGTAGACAAGAGCGGCAAAAACACCGCCAGCCGCAGTGGCAGTGGACGGCTGCACAGCTGCCGCCAACGGCAATATAGACGCGCGGCGTTTCTGTCGCCCAGTGTGTAAGCTTCCATTCAATTCCATAGACTACTGCTCGAACGGCGGCGACGGCGAAATTACCGCCCCGGCAGAAACTTGCCAATATGTAACCGGCGTTAGGTGATAGCTCAAGGAGAGGTGGAACCCGGGATTAACAATTAATGACGGGCTACTTGCGGGGGGGGGGCGGGCGGCAGTTGCCGATCTCGCCCAGGGCGGCAAAGTCCCTAGGGCCGTGCCTGATAGTTAGTCATGTCGGTTGAACGCATTTGCCTAAAGATATGAGCGTGTAAGCAAAACATTGAAAAATGCAACTTTTAAACCACCCTCATTCTTTTAGAGCAAGGGGTAGGGATAGGGACTTTTGATATGTTCACCCTCTAACTGGTCCCAACAAAGCTGCGAAGTCAAAAATGGTGTTCAAAACACAAATTCCTTTGTCAATTAGTCTATTATTGCATAACTGAAGATCTCACACTCAACACTGAAGCTGCTGCAACAGTCGTGGGGATGTGTGTAAACTTGTTTAATAATACATTAAATTGAAGAGAGTTTGATGCTCTATAAGCTCATGATCAGCATGGATTTTTCCCATCGATATTAAAAAAGTTATAAGAACAAAAATAGCAGAAAATTGAAGGAAAATGTGTTTTTTCAAAAATGTCACATCTTTTAGAGCGGATATCTCAAAAAGTGAAAGAGATATTGTAGGAAATTATGTAAGCTTTAATTTCTTATAGAATAGTCATGTCTGTAAAATGCATAATGTTCGAGTTATATGCGAGAAACCAAGTAATGGTACCTTTGAACCACCCCCACCCCCTTAGCACAGCGAGTAGGGGTGAGGACTTTTGATATGTTTACCTCCTCACTACCCTAAACAGAACTGCGGGGTCAAAAATTTTCTTCCAAGCTTTTCCCTCTATACCCGTTTTTGAACCTGGACTATTTGTCAAATGGTCCATTGTTGAAAAACTAGAGATTTCACACTCAACACTGAAGCTGCTTCAACAGTCGTGGGGGAATGTGTAAGCTTGTGAGATCATACATAAGATTGAAGAGAATTCAATGCTCTGTAATCTCGAAATCCATGGATTTTTAAACATTAGAGGAGCAAAAAAGCAAGAAATTGAAAGTAAACTCCAATGTTTCTTTCAAGAATGTCACACCTTCAAGAGCGGAAATCTCGTCAACCTCGATATAGAAGATAATATAGGACAAGCTCTGGGATGAATATTGTGGAAAATTATGTGAAATAACATTCCGATAAGATACCTTATCCAGAAGGTATAGAAAAAGATCCATGAGAAAACCAGTTCAAAAAAGGAATAAAACTATTTTCTATTTCAAATGCTATTGAATTTTCTATTCAGTAGAACAGAAATTAAGTACTCATTACAGTGATGAAGATCAACACTCATCAAAAATTCGATATCTAACTTTGATTAAAGATTTCTTAATAAAAGTAGACTAATTGTTCAATCAATTGATTTCATGTGAAAAAGGTATACTCCATTATTAAACAGATTCGCACAGTTTTCCTTCAATGAGTTTCTTAATCATCAACTTCTCAAACAATAATTAAAGTAGTGTTATACTATATGACGGACATCAAATAATATCAATTAATCCAATATTCCTATTCACCGAACCATACTTTGTCATTATTATGGGTAATACTCATCACCCATATACACAAAATATTCAACGGAAAGTTCTCCATTTCGAAAGAAATTGAGGAACATCCATGCTCATTTTAAGTCCAATCATAATATTGATTAAAAACATTTTTGTACTCCGCATATTCACAATAATGGTGAGTAAGAAAACTTTCAATCATTGGTTTCTTTATAGGATATTAGAAGTCTCACAAAACAGGGATAGGTAAAGCTGCGTTTACACCAAAGCTATTAACAAAATGTCAATAACTTAATCATTATACAGGCCCGGCCCCAGGGGTGGGCGAACCGGGCGGCCGCCCAGGGCGGCAGATGTTTGGGGGCGGCAAATTTTAAGGAACGGAAAATTTTTAAATGCAAATAAATAATATTCAATGTGAATAGTAAAATTTTACAAGAAGCTTTTCCAAACTCAAGCTAATGAAGACATATATCTAAGATCATCAATGTCCCAGGAACGTATGAGTGGTCTAGCAAACATAAAATAGCTCACTCCCTAGATCTTGAAGAACTGGAGAAGGAATTTTTTATGCAAAGGTCAGACGAGTTCTACTTAATTAAACAGGTGTGTTGAACAAACTCGTGTTGTAGCAATATTGTAGTTTTAATTACTTAGCAAGTTGAATAGGCCTAATACTCTCTTGCAGTCTCTTGATTTAAAACTACCGTCTCAATTATATTCCATTATTGTGTACCGTATCTGTTCCGAACATAAAAATAGTTTAATCAGATATTTTGTCTTACTGTTCTAGTCCAGTCAACGAAAGATTATAGAGGGAAAAGTTTGGAACACAATTTTCAACTCTACAGCTCTTTTAAAGATAGTAAGAGGATTAACATATCAAAAGTCCTCACCCCTACCCCATGTGCAAAGGGGTGGGGGTGGTTTGAAAGTACCATTTTTTTCATTTTTTGCATATATCTCGGAAACTATGCATCTTATGAACATTTGTACTATGTACAAAATTAAAGCTCACAAAATTACCAACAAGTTTTGTTCAGCTGTGTTGAACAAACTCGTGTTGTAGCAATTGTAGATTTAATTACTTGGCAAGTTAAATAGGCCTAATACTCTCTTGTAGTCTCTTGATTTGAAACAACCTTTTCAATTATGTTTTCTCAATGTGGTACCTTATCTGTTCCGAACATAAAAATAGTTTAATCAGATATTTTGTCTTACTGTTCTAGTCCAGTCAACGAAAGATTATAGAGGGAAAAGTTTGGAACACAATTTTCAACTCTACAGCTCTTTTAAAGATAGTAAGAGGATTAACATATCAAAAGTCCTCACCCCTACCCCATGTGCTAAAGGGGTGGGGGTGGTTTGAAAGTACCATTTTTTTCATTTTTTGCATATATCTCGGAAACTATGCATCTTATGAACATTTGTACTATGTACAAAATTAAAGCTCACAAAATTACCAACAAGTTTTGTTCAGCTGTGTTGAACAAACTCGTGTTGTAGCAATTGTAGATTTAATTACTTGGCAAGTTAAATATGCCTAATACTCTCTTGTAGTCTCTTGATTTGAAACAACCTTTTCAATTATGTTTTCTCAATGTGGTACCTTATCTGTTCCGAACATAAAAATAGTTTAATCAGATATTTTGTGTTAGGCCACTGTTCTAGTCCAGTCAACGAAAGATTATAGAGTGAAAAGTTTGGAACACAATTTTCAACTCCACAGCTTTTTTAAAGATACTAAGAGGATTAACAAATCAAAAGTCCTCACCCCTACCTCATGTGCTACAGGGGTGGGGGTGGTTGGAAACTACCATTTTTTATTTTTCGCATATATCTCGGAAACTATGCATCTTATGAACATTTGTACAATGTACAAAATTGAAGCTCACAAAATTACCAACAAGTTTCCTTCTCTACATTTTTTCCATATCTTTTTTCCGCTCTTGAAGGTGAGACATTTTTTGAAAAAACACTTCTACCTCCAATTTTTTCATCTTTTCTGCCTTATAATTTTTGAACGATTGAAGCAAAAAATCCGTGCTGGTTATGAGCTGATGGAGCATCGAATTATCTTCAATTCGATGTATATTTCACTATTTTACGAATTTCCCTACGACTGTTGCAGCAGTGTTAGTGTTGAGAGTGAAATTTTCTGTTCAGCAACAATAGATCAGTTGACAATGAAATTTTGAGGGAATGTTTGGAACTCAATTTTAGACTTTGCAGCTTTGTTGAACTAGTTTGGAGGTGAGCACATCAAAAATTTAATCTCAACCCTACATCATGTGCTGAAGGGATGAGTGTGGCTTGGAAGTTGCATTTTCCACTTATTACTTACATTCTTATATCTTGGAAACAATGAGTTCTATTGACATAATCAACTACATAAAAATGAATCTTAATACATTTTCTACAAGTTTTGTTTGGTAGAGGTTTTCGATAAATCTGATACTTTTCGAGATATATATGTTCTAAAGTGATGCATTTTCGAAAACCCAGTTTTTCTTCCATTTTTCGCTCTTTCAAATCTTATAACTTTTCAAAAATTGATAAAAAAAGAATGTGCTAATCACAAGATTGTAGAGCGTTAAATTATCTTTCATTTCATGTATAATTCGACTAGGCTATTTCACGCATTCCCTTATGACTGTTGCAGCAGTTTTAGTTTTGAGTGTCTTGTTTGGTAGGAAGTTTTGAAACACCCTCTGTCTTCAGTTCCGCAGACGTTCCAATAGGTGTTATAATAATTGAATAATAGACATTTCAACTCAATATGAATGTTCATACTGAAGCACACTGCCAATTTATGATAACAGAATAGTGTGATATTCGAAAAAAGTCACTTGTTGCAAATCTTGAGATTTGACTCTCAAACCTATAAAACTGCTGCAACAGTCATAAGGGAATGCGTAAAATAGTCGAATTTTATTATACATGGAATGAAAGATAATTCAATGCTTTACAATCTCGTAATTGGCACATTATTTTCTCATCAATTGTTGAAAAGTTATAAGACTTGAAAGAGCGGAAAATGGAAGAAAAACTGGGTTTTCAAAAATGCATCACTTTAGAACATATATATCTCGAAAAGTATCAGACTTATCAAAAACCTCTACCGAATAAAACTTGTAGGAATTGTATTAATCTCAATTTTTATGTAGTTGATTATGTCAATAGAACTCATTGTTTCCAAGATATAAGCATGTAAGTAATAAGTGGAGAATGCAACTTTCAAACCACCCTCATCCCTTCAGCACATGATGTAGGGTTGAGATTAAATTTTTGATGTGCTCACCTCCAAACTAGTTCAACAAAGCTGCAAAGTCTAAAATTGAGTTCCAAACATTCCCTCAAAATTTCATTGTCAACTGATCTATTGTTGCTGAAAAGAAATTTCACTCTCAACACTAAAACTGCTGCAACAGTCGTAGGGAAATTCGTAAAGTAGTGAAAATATACATCAAATTGAAGATAATTTGGGGAATTTAACATGGGGTAGGGGTGAGGACTTTTGATATGTTAATCCTTTTACTATCTTTAAAAACGCTGTGGAGTTGAAAATTGAGTTCCAAACTTTTCACTCTATAATCTTTTGTTGACTGGACTAGAACAGTAACACAAAATATCTGATTAAACTATTTTTATGTTCGGAACAGATACGGTACACAATAAGAAAACATAATTAAGATGGTAGTTTTAAATCAAGAGACTGCAAGAGAGTATTCAACTTGCTAAGTAATTAAATCTACAATTGCTACAACACGAGTTTGTTCAACACACCTGAATAAAACTTGTAGGTAATTTTGTGAGCTTCAATTTTGTACATAGTACAAAAAAGTTCATAAGATGCATAGTTTCCGAGATATATGCGAAAAATGAAATATAGTACTTTCAAACCACCCCCACCCCTTTAGTACATGGGGTAGGGGTGAGGACTTTTGATATGTTAATCCTCTTACTATCTTTAAAAGAGCTGTGGAGTTGAAAATTGTGTTCCAAACTTTTCCCTCCATACCTTTATTTGAGCATTCGTTGCCTGTATAATTTATTCCCCAATATTTTTATATTTGTCAAATGTCATTTTTAACTTGAACAGCTGTTAACCTTCGGGCAAATTTTTAAGTAAACAATTAGATATGATTCTTATTGGTGGTAGGGGGGTGGCGGCGTTTGCCGATTTCGCCCAGGGCGGCAAAGTCCCTAGAGCCGTGCCTGTCATTATAGATTCTATTAGATTGAATATAACACACACATGATGAACATATGTACTTGTCAAGCCCGTACAATCCAATCGAATCTATTAGGATTAAGTTATTAACATTTCGTTGAAAACTTTGGTGTAAACGCAGCTTAACCGGAAAATGTGTTCACACTGGATAATCATAGAATCTTATGTTATCAAAATATTGCTTGTTCAATGAGCGGATGTTCTACTTTCAGTTGTCCCTGTTTCACAAGAGTTCCGAATTTTCATGAAACAGGCTTCAGAAATTATGCAATCACAGTCTATCACCTTGAATACAAAAGCCAATAATTTTTTTGTGTATCTGATTATCTGTATCCAAGTATTATCAACAGACTTGATCAACAGACTTCACAAATTAATATCATGAAAAGTAATGTGATGAAGATATTATAAAAAGACTAGAGAAAAGTCTATCGAGAAAATATTGGAAAATGTTGTGGCATAAAGAAGAGAAATGGATGGAATATTCTCAATGAATAAGTGCATGTAACAATTTCAAGTATATTATATTGATATTATTCAACCTTTTGATAGATATAAAATTAGTTGAATACAATAGCATGAATGGTAATAAATATTATGGATATCAAATTCTTTGATTTTCACCATATGAAAAACATTTCTTTCTTGAGGTGCAAACAGAACAAGTAAAGCCCCCCACACATATCGATTTTTGTTCGTTCGATATTTTTAGCCGTCCTTATGAATTCTATCAGTTTAAACAGAACTGGACAAACATCATCTGTTTGAAATAATCTGTCTAATCAAGTTAAGTAGGATTTATAAGGCCGGCGAAATCCCGTATGAACAAAAATCGATGTATCTGAACTGGCTTAAGTCGCGGTAAGCTACGTTTACGTTTACACCAGAGTTAAAAAAACGAGTTATTAACAAAAAGTTATTAACTTGACTGAATCGTCAAAAATTTCTCTTAACAAAAGTTAATAACTTGTGTTTTTAACAGAAAATTCCTTATTATTGAAAAAAATGTTATTGTCATAATTATGACATAATGACTTTCGTGATTAACATCAAAATGTTAAAAACTCTTGTTATCAACTCCGGTGTAAACCCAGCTTTAGAAAAATTGGAGTCAGTGATATAGGTATAGAAGAACGCTATCCAGCTGATATCTACTTATCGAAATGACCGTTCTGTTTGTATTCCTAACAAGTTGTGATCTTGTGTGGAATCACTAAACAACCACTCCGTTTCAGATTGGACAAATTTTAAAACTATTCCGAAAATTATTATGTATGTTCGTCATCCTTCTAATGACGTCACATCATGTGCTTCCGTCTCCTCTCATCACCAACTCAACTCTCCACAAACGACAAACTCCATTGGACGAATCTGAGAACTCACGCAGTAAGTATACTAACAATAATTACTCTTCTCACATTCAATTCCCATATAATATATTATTATGTGAATATGTTTTTCGCACTGTTATTCCCATATTGTAGTTTGTGGCAGAGTGGGTATTAATCTCAAAACTTCATAACATTATCAAATAATAATTGTGTCATGTTATTTTATTCTATTCATATGTCTCAGCTATTCAAAACATGTATCTCAATAGAAAGAGTATTATCAATAAATCGTGCATTATTATCATGAGAAAGAAAGATGAAAAATCTTGAGATTTGGCAGTTATAATAATTCATCATTCAAATTATTATTATTATTTGAGTTTCTCGATTACATATACTGGATTTTAGTGATTATGTTGTCAGAAAATTTATATGCTCTCTCTTGTTACATAGATGTATTCACAGTGGACGATCCAAACGAAATGGGGAATGGTAAAATCAGACATAAAAGACAAGGTAATGTGAGACAAGGTATATATTTGCATCAAAGATTATCATAGTTGAAGAATGATGAGCGAATATTATTATTTCAGAAATTTATGAGACGATTTACATTATCCTGCTCAAGCAAATTTCCTACAGCTATCTTCAGTATTAGCTACGATCAGAAGTCTTCAAAGAATATAATACCATTTGGATTCTGGTTTGATTCGAGTTATTCAAGGCCTCTATCACTGGGTTGAAATAATTTTTTTTCAAATGGATAAGGTAGAAATACGTCTATTGTTATATTCTAGGCTAGAATAGGCAACCCGGAATAGGGAAGAGAGTGAGATAGTAAAAAATAGTGAGAACATAGAAATAGAATTTATTGTACAGTCCGGGTCGTGTAGCTTTGCTTATCGGCGAAGGGCCATTAGTCTACAATACAACCCAGTCAAAAACATTGAACATTTCTGAAAACTATCTCTTCATAAGCAACAGATGCTCTTTTGTTTCTTCTCAAAAGAAACGTGTTGCATCCTGAATGATACACATGGTGCTATATCCTTTTAGTACAACTCAGTTTACAGTTCGGGTCCTGTAGCATTGCCTACAGGCTTATACCTACTTGAAAATTTTCAGTGGAAGCCGATCTATCGATCAACATGCTCTTTTAATTGTAGGGAGCTTTCCACATCTAGAGAGATCTAGGGTCTCTGAAGCCTGATGTTTTTGCAATGTCGTGAATATTACCCCGCGAACCATACCTTGCCTATATGTCGTTTCAGTCACGGAGGCACAGTTATACAAATAGTAAATACACAATAATACAGTTTATTGGTAGAATAGGAAAAAAATAATATCATAATAATACAGTGAGAAGAAAGTAATACGAATTATTATACTTACAAAACTAACAATAATTTAACTTTTGAGTACTGTATAGTAGAGGATTTCATAGAATGAGAGTAGTGTAGTGCGAGTTGCATAGCATATCTTCCTAGGCGCTCGTTATATTTAGCTTCTCAAACCATGATGTCAAGTATGTTCTCATCTCAATTATTTTCAATTCCTTCATTCAATTGTTCTATTCTTCATTATTTCGTTTGATTTATTTAATTTCAATTGATTTTTCCTTGTAGAATGCCAAGGCGGTTTCGAATGTGACGATGACCAATGGTGCTACAACAACATGTGTGAATATCCGTGTCCTAAACTTGCCTGCGAGAGGGTTCATCCACCAGATGGTCGTTGTATAGTGAGGGACCACCAACCTGTGTGTGTAACGGCCGAAGGCTTGACTGAGCAGGAACTGTTGAAGAAGAATGGAGGTGAGTAGCTGTGCTCATTCAATCACAAAGTAGCCTAATGTTTAGGATAAAATTTAAAAATAATAATATAAGATACATAATCAAATAGCTTTGGAAATAGCAGTAAGACTAGTTACACACGCATCGATATTTGGACGTACGATTTTTTCCGTCCTTTTTTCCGTCCAAACAGATTATGTTTGTCGAGTTCTGTGTGATCTGGAAGAATTCATAAGGACGGCCAAAAATCGAACGTCCAAAAATTGATGTGTGTGTAAGTAGCATTGAACTAGCATCTACAATTATTTTAATCTCAATCAGTTGAGAAATAGAATAAAGGATAATTATAACAATAAACTAAAAACAGCATTTGCTATCTCTTGCTAACTTTTCTTCATTATATAACTATTGAAATGGGAGTAAGAGTATCTAGAATATCATATTATACTGAGGAGAAATTTCGGTATATATTTATCTATATATATAAAAGCGAAATGGCACTCACCCACTCACTGACTGACTGACTGACTCACTGGCAGAACTAAAAATCTACCGGACCGAAAACGTTCAAATTTGGTAGGTACAGTATGTTCAGTTGGCCCTTTAGAGGCGCACTAAAAAATCTTTTGGCAATATTTTAACTCTAAGGGTTGTTTTTAAGGGTTTAAAGTTCGTCTTTTAGCATGTATATTCTTCTTCTCTCAATCTCTCAATTATAATTAAAATTTCCATATCATATGTTACTACAGAACTATAATCTAGATAGAGTACCTCTTCGAAACAGTTGTTAACTGGCAACCAAATTAATAATTTTGTCAGGTTGGCATTAAGTTGAGTTGACTTTGTTAGGTTGCCATCAAGTTGAAGATTTAAATGCATTTATCGCGGAAAAATTGATTGGGCACTGCTACTTCAATCCTGGGAATATTATATTAATAGCCGTCAGGCTCGCTTCGCTCGCCATATCCGTTTAGCCAGACGTTTAGTCTGGACCCCCGACTGGATTGTCCTAACATATGATAAAAATGCTCAAATGAAAAATGCAGGCGAGCGTTGCGAGCCTGCTGATCTCATTCTTGGACGATCCAGTCGGGGGTGCAGGGGGCGGAGCCCACTGGCTAGACGGATATGGCGAGCGAAGCGAGCCTGACGGCTAGTATGGTTATATATTTATGTTCAACGGATCTCGAAAACGACTCTAACGATTTTCACGAAATTTGGAACATAGTAGGTTCATGATATAAAAATATGATTGCACTAGGTCTTATTCCTGTGAAATCTCGCTGAAGGACATGAAAAGGATAATAATTATTCATCCTTGGAAAAACACATGATAATTTTGTCATCTGTTGATAACGGAAGATGGGAAGACCAGTATGGGAGAGAGACAGAATTACGTTCAGCTGTTGAATCAATCAGCTTATCTCACGAGAAATAATATCTAGAAATTTTAATCGACTTGATCAAAATAATATGATTTGCTGACATGACATGGTACATCATCCTAAATTAGAGTATATCATAGTTTTCAAAGTTAATCATCATTTTACAGTATTTTAAGTGATTAGTGAGTGTTGTTTTTCATTCAATTTGGTTTGTAAACAATCTTAATTGAAAATTTTCTGTTTTCAAATTTTTGAACTGAAAATTGGACCTGAATTTTATTCAAGTGTTATGGAACATAACCTACTTTTTAGACTTTTTATAGTGTATAAGTCAAAATTCAGGGAAGAAACAGTTTTGGACTGTGCCTGTGTCCTTCCTCAATCATTTCAAAGAATTGTGTTCCGTTCATCAATAAATAAATAACGAACGAAGCTCGGTGCCCTGATATTTTAACTTAACCATATGAGAAAAAATATAAGATACAACTGAATAACTTATGAAATAGCAGTACAGGTAATTGCGATCTTACCGATCGATCACATTATATTGAATGGAGTTGGTATAATTATATATGGCCCTAACTCATGACCACTCCATATAAATAAGATCTCCAGATCTTTTGTCATCTGTGAAATTTATGAACATTTTAGTAAGAATTTAGGATCTTCTTCCTATTGCCATCTCTATGGTGAAGCACTCCTTTTTCTTTTTTAACAGCATTGATCTATGGAATAAATTAGACTAAAGTTGCGTTTACACAAAAGTTATTAACAAAATGTTTATTTTTCCGTCCTTAAATATTCTATTAGATTGGACATAATTTATCACACACATGATGTGCATATGTGTTTGTCAAGCTCCGTTTAATCTAATAGAATCTATAAGGACGGAAAATAAACATTTCGTTAATTGACCGAGCGAAGTGAGGTCTAAGATTCAAGTCGACGGTTTGGCATTTCTCTTAATGTTTAAATGTTTATATGTTGCGCATTTACGGCGAACGCGATAATAGATTTTCATGAAATTTGACAGGTACGTTCCTTTTTTAATTGTGCGTCGACGTATATACAAGGTTTTTGGAAATTTTGCATTTCAAGGATAATATAAAAGGAAAAAGGAGCCTCCTTCAAGCGCCAATATTAGGGTAAAAATCAGACTATAGAATTTTATTCATCATAAATCAGCTGACAAGTGATTACACAGATGTGTGGAGAAGCCAGTCTATTGCTGTATTTCCATGAGGTCTATAGTTTCAATCAGGTACTTGCTGAGAATACTGCGTGAGGTCTACTGTTCATAGAACTAGGTACTAGTATAAATTGTGTTGACAAATATGTATATACTTCATGTTCACGTTGAAAATTAAGTATTCAAATGGTTTTTTGTTTTAAAAATTGTACGGTTCTATAGCAGCAGAGAATTTTAATTATGATTTGAAATAACATTTTCAGGCTGCACATTCAGCTCGGACTGTGGTGCCAATGAGTGGTGTCATAACGACAAGTGTGAAGACCCCTGTCTGAAAATGAATTGTGGCGCAATTTATGACAATGGAAAATGTTCCGTGGAAAACTATCAACCAGTCTGCAAACCCAGTGACGAGATCATAAACCCGGACGATTCAGGTTCAAATAGGGAAAAAGGTAAGAGTCAAACTACAAGAGTTAAACTTAAAGTTCTTCAACCAATTTTTTATATCGGCATGAGAGCCTATTAAGTATATTGAGTATGTTAAAACACTGATTCATTTATACTCTCATTTATACTCTCCCACTCATAGATACTCATATCATATACATACCCTCATATCATATACATCATCATACTCATACTCATATCATAAACACCATCACACTCATACCATAGAGAAACAATAGCATGAGCTATTGTTTATTTAAGCTATTACGCTATTGTTTCTCTATGCTCATACTCTCATACTCGTAACATACACACCAACATAGGTACTCATACTCTCCCAACACATACTCCATCATAGTCTCATAATCATATTATACAATCATACTTATACTCATAGTGTGTCGTCTTTTTGAAAATAATGAAAGATAATTATCACACATTTGGAAAATATTATTATTTATTCTCTCTATTCATACAATAAGTACATCATCGAAATGATGGGAAGAGGAAAAAGGTAACCTTGTGCTATTCCTCTTCCAAATTTAGATAATGATAATCATAATTCAAATTCTCTACTTCTGTAGACAATACTTCATTTATGTAGGTGACTGGGCTAAAGTCAATTAAACTAAAATTAATCTTTGCCATACCTGATTTAATGGATCATTTACCAATCTAGCATTACATTTTAATAAAATTATCAAGAATAAGCTCTACCGACCAGAACACAATAAATCATCTATCATTCAAACATATATAAACTATATCAATGATTGCCATTTACTCTCTTGACATTCTTCATAATTATCGTTTCTGGTCACATTACTATCCTTAATAAAGGACAAGAATATGTCAAAAAAAAACAAACAATGTCAGTTACAAACTATAAAATTTAAAAACGAAAAACTCAATTATTCAAGAACCTGGTGAACTCTATTTCTGTTGTTTCCGTTGCTAAATAAAAATCGAGCCTCAAATTTTGACATTCAATAACTTTTTTATTTGTGCACCGAATTTGATGATTTTTTTAGTTGTGTTCGTTATATTCAGGATCAGGTTTATGGCCTATCAAATTTATTATTCGTCTTCAGGACTCTTTCCTACGGTCCTTCAAAGTTTACATGTAATCCTTATGGGAGAAGATTTGTGAGCTGGCCACACACAGAAATAAAAATCAGGTGTTATAATCATTATATATCATTATCGTTATAATCAGCAGACCTTGGGCTCGGTGATACAAAGTACTGATCTTATGGAGATTGCCTTATCACACCGTTCCACGCCATGACCGATTCAGTGTGTGTGAGTTCTTCCATTCAAACCGGTAAGCAAGAAGCACCTGGATGCAAAATGCCGCATCGCGCCTCCTCAGGTGTGCATCCAGCTAAAGTTTGTCATGAGCTAAGAGGTAACAAAATGACAAAATAATGTCATCTGCTGTGTCGAATGACAGACAAGGATAACAACACCAATGTTAATCAAATACTTCCATTAACCAAATACTTGGACCTCGCTATGATTGAGGGTCTACACTCAACTGCCCGCCGCTGCTCCGCTCAAAATGTTACGTTTTACGGAAAAAATGTAACAATTTTCGGAAAAAAGTCACTTTTTTCGGAAAAATGTCTCGATTCCGGCTACCTCTTTCGGATCAAGGGGTAGGCCCAATAGAGAAGATATGCTGCAAGAGAGTACGATATGCGCCTATATTCCTCTCAGATGTACGTTGCCAAAGGCTGGACATTGGACTAGGATCGACCAGCCTTTTCCAACAAAAGAATCTCTCCAAAATCCTAGTTACAAATTCACTTCGTGACAATATACATCAATCATACAGTAGGCCTGCTCCAATCTGTTGTTAACTGCTTTCTTGGAGGAAGGAAGGGGTAGAGGAACAGTAAAGCTATGAAAAACATGCATTGTGTATCTGTTTTCAGGGAGATCACTCAGTTAAAAACAGGCAGAAAAGCTAATAATTTGGTTACTGTAGAAGATGAGAGCAACTTTGATTATTTAACACAAAAAATATACTCAATCATGGATTTGAGCAAGCATTTGACATAAAATATTAATGTTCAGCATATATAGATGCACTAATCTACAAGGAAAATGAATAGTTACCTCCATAAAAAAAGAAAATTAAACCTTCAAACAACACAACGTTATATTCAAATTCTTTTTTATGGCAGAAAATATTTGATTTGGCAAACTCAATGTTTTGCTTATTGTAAATTTAATGCAAATTGGTGAGGCGGGTGATGGTGGCACCATCTGTGAGTGAAATTGGTAAATTTCAAGTTTTGAATTGCATATCTATATATATAAAAATGAATGTCTGTTTGTGTGTTTGTGTGTTTGTTCTTTGTTTGTATGTTTGTTTGTTTGTTTGTTTGTTTGTTTGTTTGTTCCTTATAGACTCGAAAACTACTTGACAGAACGGCATGAAACCTTGTGAATATGTTGTGTGAGTATTGGGGATGGTTTCTGAGCAGAATTTTAATAGGGGGCTAATAATAATTATTTATCAATCCATTTTACAGACCTATGTTTTCGAAATTTTCGGCCTAGCGGCTACCGAAGAACAGATAGATGTTCATGATTCAAGATCATATTATGATAATATGATTTAGCATCTAAAGTTAACAGCTCTATAATAAACACGTCACCCTGGGATAAATTGTGTACTGTTATTAAAACGGTAGTGTAGTTGATTGGCACCAGCTGTAGATAATAGTTCCTTAGAAGACCTATACAAATAATAATAATTATCACTCCCCCATCATTGAGAAACTGGAAAATGTTAGAAAAAATTATTCACCTCATGAAAGAGAGTTGTTCATATTGCATTCATTAATTACTGAAGAACAGACTAATTTACTTTTTTTTAATTTAGCTTAGCTTATATTCATCCTAAAATGGAAGATGGAAAGAATATGGAATTCTGTGTAATTCATCGTACATCGTCATTTCCTGGACCATCTATTGACAATCAACAACTATTAAAACATTTAATTCATCTTTGAAACACTGATTTAACCTATCTATTTTTCTTAATTCAACACTTTACTGATAGATATTACCAAATACTTTGTTTATGAATTGATTACTTTGGTTTATCAATTGATTGAAAGGAATATGTTTTCGGAATAATAAATGCTGCATGACTAAGCACATAGGAAGTCCGTATTGAGATGTAAATGGAAATATTGATTGTCAGAAAAATTCATGATTCACCAAATAAAGTCAAGTGTGGCATGAGATACTTTGACTTTTTGGCGGTACGAAGTTCGCCGGGCAAGTTAGTGTTATTCTAATATTGGAGATGTGTCAATCATATGACAATATCGCATAATCAGTTTTTATTTATGTTTTAGAGAAAAACAAACAAAAACTCGTCACTTGTTCAATTACAACGGTTCAGTGAAGGCTTAGATTGGTGTTAGAAATGTTGATGTCCATTCCAAATTTATGCTTCCTAGGCTGTACTAATACATTTTCATCCAACATTATTATGATTACTGAAAATATTGAACTTGGTAAAAAAATGTAATACAAAATATTGAAGAATATATTCAATCTGGAAAAAGCCCCTCAAGCTGAGCTGAATGACACCACACAAGTATTCCATACCGGATATGATCCGGATGACAGCTGAACACAGCATGAAATAGCATCAGTAGTCTATGGGAACTCAGAAGTCCTCTCATTTTACAGAGCACATAGACCACTCTAGAAAGTTTTCTACAGACTCTGATGATGTGATGCTCCCATGACAACTTGGTGTACATGCTGAAGCCAAGCAAGGTGACAGGAGCACTGACAACCGCTGTTCTGGTCAGTGTACACTCAGTGCATCTCTTGGGTTTTGCTCTCATTCAACTTCAGATTATTTGTGCAAAACCAACTCTTTGCCTCTTCAAAAAGCTCGTGAGCCTTCAGCTTAGCTTCCTCTGGCCCCTTACCCTGTCCGAAGATGGTGGTATCATCTGCAAAAAGCAGGCTGGAGTTCCGCAGATCAGGTCATTTATCATGTTCAGGAATAAGAGTGGTCCAAGCTCTGTGCCCTGGGGTACTCCGTGTGATACCCCTTCTCTATCTGAAGTAGCACCCATGATGGATACGACGTGCTGTCTATCACCAAGGTAATCAGCAACCATACCATACCCCATGCTCTGCCCTGAAACCCGTACCTTTTCAACTTGCTGAGCAGGACTTCATGGGAGACACAGTCGAATGCCTTTGACAAGTCACATAGAACAAGGTCAATTAATCCCTGTTCTTCAAAAGCATTGTTTATCCTCTCCACAATACTATTCACAGCTGATGAGGTCAACCTCCCCCTTCTGAATCCGTGCTGCATGTCTCCAAGCAGATTGTTGCATTCGAGGAACTTGGTCATATCTCTAAACAGAGCAGTCTCAAAGATCTTCCCAAGTGTTGGCACAATGGAGACTCAACGAAAATTTCCAAGGACAGCCCTTCTTGAAAACTGGCACTGTTTTAAACACTTTGAGACAGTCCGGGAAAACACCCTCAAACAGACATGCGTTCACTAGCAGTAGAAGTGGGCCAGACAGTATATCTGCCACGCTTATCAGGATGTATGTGGATAGGTCATAGAAGTCCTGACTGTAGGTTGTCTTGAAGTTCTTGATGATATTGAACAGCTAACTCTCACTCAGCAAACAAAATTATTAGGATTTTCAGGTACCAGGGAAACTTGATCAATAGTTGAAGCCGGAATCACCTCCACTATCTCAGCCACAGACTTCAGAAATGCCTCATTGACCTCATCAGGACTCTTTTCACACCTTACTTGTGGTTTGGATTTGTGGTTAGGAGTCATTGATGAGATATTCCACGCTGCTTTTGTAGGATTATCAGATCTCTCAATGTAACTACTATTAGACTCTCTTTTTGCCCTGTCAATCTCTTCCTCTTAGATCTGCTTGGCTCTAAGGTAGTTCCTGTATTCCACACCCTGCAGCGATATATTTTCCCTGTAGGAAGCATACAACACGGTAACAAGCAGTTTGATCCTCCTCAACTCTGGAGTATACCAATCATTCTAGGGCCTGGCTTTTTTTCCTGCTGACTCCATGCTGAATAACTGGCATGAAGGACACTGCTCGATAATGATTGTAGAATGATTACACAGTAAACTGCGAAATAATTCATTTTGACTCTTGAGAATGAGATAAAATACCCTTTACTGCTCTTGTTTTATACAAGAATATAACAAGAGTACTACAGTCTAGTGATTTTATATAATTAAACGTTCCAGTAGCCTTATTGAATACTTTATTAGATATATTATTCAATATCAATAATTGAGAAATTAAACTGTGAACAGCTATAATAATAGTTGAGCTACAATTGATCATATAACATAATTTATTTGATATAGGGGAACAAAAAATCACATAAGTAGTAGAAACACTATTTAGAAACTAACTTAATTTATAGACTTACTATTTTATGTAATTTATTGCTCCTCTACATTGTTATTGTAAAACTAAAGTGTCATTATGTGCTACAGTGTATTAGTTAATTGATGAATAAGTATGACAATATTGATCAGATTGCATTGCAATATGGGGCAGGCTGAAACTTTGACACCCCCCCCCCCCATACAATATCAATCCAATATTAGCCCCTGGCAAGTGCTTGGGTACAGAGTATATGCCTTTTCTAAAAGACATATTCCGAAAGCACAATTTGATCACATAGTGTTGATACCATTTACAAAAAACAATGTGCTCTACTGGGTGGTGACATACAGCTTTAGTGAGGTCCACGTTATAATGACAGTGGAGAGTGGAGAAAGAATTAAGATAGGGGTAAAACGTTGCCGATCCTCTGTCTTGTCAATGCCTTCTATAGACGGTAGCTAATACAGGTTTATTGATGTAATTTAACGGTTCTTTCTCGTTCAAAATAATAAATTATATTTTATTAAGCAAGAGATTATAATTTTCAATAATTTCATAATTATGATGGAATATTCTGTTAATTAATTATTAAGTATACATTGTTAAAAGACGATCTGGCAACAGAGCAAAGCGATAAAGAGATAGCGCTATCCACTTTGTTGAATGATAGACAAGGATAGCAATACCATTGCTAATCAAACACTACCATTATAACGTGGACCCCACTATAGCTCTATGATCAGCTATTTTCACAAGGGGACCTGATCTTTTGATTGCTGGCTGTCAGGAAACCTTCAAATATCACGTTTGATCAGCTATTTTGTAAGGAAGCACGATGTTTTGATTGTTGGGTGTCAACCTCAAAATATTGTGTAGGCCTATATTGTGTAAAACTGTGAATCTCTAATGCAATACTGAATGAATCGCATGTGACAATTCTACTCTTAATAACCAATTCAGCGTTGTCACATCGGATAAGATCAGTTATATGAACTTGCATGGAAAAGTCTTTATTTCACACAATCTGGCAACGCCGATATTCAGTTCAATGGAACCATGTAGAGAAAAGATAGCGTACGCTATCTTATGCGATCTTAAGCTATCTTATGCTACTCAGATGAATATCAAAGGCCTTCGAGACTGAGCTCAGTAGTCATATAGGCGGATTGAATTTACATAAGCTGCCTTATGCTACATTTTCTCCATGATGGAGCCTCGACTCTCAAATTATTTGATCAAGATTATAGATTATTCTGGGCCTTTTTATATTCTCAACGAAGTCACAAAATGCCCGAAATAAAAATCAATCTCCTTTCTAATGCGGAAACCAGTGAGAAATTAATAGGTTATTGTTCATAGAATAATTCATAACATCATATCCACTACCGTACATCATATCCACTACTACTATACCGTACTCACTTGAACAATATGCAAAGTTATTAAAACTTTTTAATAATAGAAAAACTTCTAACAAGTTATTTCCAACCTGTATCTTGTAGACCAGAGACTATTTCCTATTATCTTGTAGACCAGATTTGAAATGGGGTAACTATAGTTCCCTTCAAACTGAACACAAAGAAAAGTCTCTAAGATACCATAAACTCCGCAGTCTTGCAACACAGAATGTCAATTGCGTATGACAAATCAGAGAGGTTCATTACCAAAATAAATGCCGCAATTAACTTGAAACCAGCGATTTTCCTAGAGGTACCTAATTATAATCATTAAATTAATAGCTGCCACCAGATTTGAAGGATCAAACACAATTAGGGACCACCAAATCTGTTCTTGGATGGCAAAAATCACTTTCTTGCGCCCTTATTCATAATATATCCCAGCCAAAAAACAGCGGAATGATTTTTGATGGTAAAATGATGGACGGTTTCTGTAGCCTATCATTATTGAAAAGATTGGCAATTTTGGGTCTATTCTTGGTAAGTGGTTAGAGGTTTCTTTGAAGCAATAAGTAGGGTATTTTAGACTGGCAATCGCTCTTACCTCTGTCAGAAACTTCAAGATAGGGCAGGAAGAACACAAGTCTCTAAGACTTGAGTATCTTCTCAGATATAAGTCAAACACTCAGTTGTTGTATCATTTTTTCTAACATCAAACAATTAAGTACTGTACTTTTATTTCTTTATTATTCAATAGATAAACAATTTGTTCCATAGAACAAATAGAATAGCTTGAATAAGAATAGTAGAACAAACTAGAAATAATTGAAAATATTCCAGACATACATTGAAAAAGTTAAGTAGATTCATGTGGCAAGTATTGAGTAAACTTTTTTGAATAGAATAAAACAATCTACTCAAAAACAAATAATTTTTAATATTTGTTCAGTTATTGAATTTTTAGTAATTTGACGACAAAAATGATACCGGTTGGTTTTGGAATAGGAGTGGTGAGTTATCCGTCTTAAATTTTCTACCTCCTAATAAATTTATATTAATGTTACTACTCATTACATTTACTCATCTACTCATTACTTTTTCACTTGATTCTATATTACGATATAATACATTTGTATGTATTAATTTTTTCAGATTCTCTTGATGAGTCTATACAGGCCTTATCAATAAATTTTTTCATGGTATTTATAGGCTACTACAGTATCATCAATTTATTGTAGTACCAATATCATACTATTATAGACAACTATATCAGGCTGAAGTAAGACAAATATTCATATTGAAGTATTTCTCACCATGTGCATTTCACAATGAATTAAATATCAAATTTTGAGCATTAAATATTTACATTATTCGAGAAACTGTCTATATAATCCATTGGAAAGAGTGTAGGTGGATCATTTTATATCAATAATAATATTATAATCTAACATTTTTATACATAGATTTTGGAAGAAATGTTTGTGTTATAATAATTACAAACAATTTCCTAATAATAAACATTATGCAGCTATCGCCAAAATCGCAATAAAAGCTTTTACAATTTTTCAATGTTTTTTTTTTCTAAAGCAACATATAGCCGCAGAAGCAACAAAAAAGATGAGACAAATATTGATGCAGAGAGGCCATTTTGAAGGGAAGAAAATCCGAGTTTTGGCTCAGTTCTATGTATTTCTGACAATCGTCTTCATTTCCAACACAATTTTGGACATTTACAACTTGGAGTCCAATCAGATAGAGGAGAGGATTTTTCGGTTCAAAAACATTAATATGCTGATTTGTGCACTGGCATATCCGCTTCTAGATAGATCTACTTACAGGTAGAAATTGTTAAAAAAACTGAAATTGAAAAATAGGTAGGCCTATTATAAACCGTATTATTATTATTGAATCACATTCATTCCAATAGGGCTGGTTAAAAATTGGTTAAAGGATACTGAATTGGTGATTCTATGTGGGCTAATTATATCAATATTTATATTGATGAATATTTATTATAAATAAATGTTATTTTACATTATTTATTATAAATAAAGATGTTTCATTTTTAGTCTGACCTGGACATAGAAACGAACGAACGAATATTTATATAATATTTGTCATTGTTCATTGTTGTTTATTCTGTGAACAAAGTAGATTTTTGAATATTTTGAAAAACACAGTGCCTATAATATTATCATTATTAGGTACCGGTAGCCATAAACTACTGTGTTTCATAGTTTTTTATAAGATACATATATTTTTATTCCATTAGTAATAGTCATCTCAAAAACTATTTTATTCCATCATAAACAAAATTGAATAGTTTTGTATGGGAATAAACTAATATCAAAGAATGAAGATTTCAATAATAAGAATGATAATTTCACTGCATCATTTGAAGAATAGGTACATTTATTATTTCAGTACTGTAGTATTCTCAATATTTTCTCATTATAAAATAAACGACCAAGATTTTTGTTGAATTGAGAGACTTCAAAAACCATATATAGGGGCTTATCAAACAGGCATAAGTCAGCCAAGAAATAAAAATATTCTTCTCTTCTTGATAATTAAGAGCCCTAACAAAAAAAGGTAATTAATTATAGTATATTGTAGTTTTCCGTGTATGAGACTTATTTTAGCCTAAGTACTCTCTACCTACCTGAGTCAACAAGGATACTAAGTCATAAATCATCAATTATCATTCACAAAATGTATTTATTCATTTATACAAGTTAAGATTGCAATTAATCAAATAGTCTTTTTAAAAAATGAATTTATTTGTTAACCACATATTACAATAATTTTATATCTCGCGATAGAGCTCCGTCCGCTATGTCCGCTAGCTTGGAACTGACTACTAAATACAATGTTACCTTCCACTACAACTATGCTACATCAACAATAATGGAATGAGGAGTGCTGACTATATAAGTAATTAGCTATATAACTCCTCCATCCCTAAAAAGAACTTCGGGGGTAGGGTTGTTAACAATGTTTACATTGGGTGAAACTTTTCTACTTAGATAACAATACAATAGAACAATTGACATTAGAATAAAGATTACATACAAAATAATTGTCCAAAAACTTATGTTTGTAGTGAAAATACTTTCTTCCCTTATGGGGATGTACTTGTTAACAGCAATCGGATTAAAATTAAGATGTTCTAAATTAAGTGGATTTCGTTCGTACTTTGTTTTGAGACATATCTCACATTTGTTAATAAAATTTTGAATATAATTTTTCATGTTGGGCCAATAGTATTTTCTTCTTATCTTATCGTACGTTTCTTGTATACCTCTGTGATTCGTTTTTCCAATATGATAATTATCAATAGTTTCTATTCTGTCATCTTCATGTGTTACATCAAGTACTTTAACTTTACATCGTACAAGTATGAGTTTTGAAAATTTAAAATTTTTGGCAATCACTGAAGCAAATCTTTCATAGAATTCATTTTCAAAATACAAGCTATATCTAACATTAGGCACTAAATATTCTTTCACGAAGTCAATCACATTTTTATCGAAATTATTCTCAGATATCTCTACTATCATTCTTGTTTTACTATCAAATATTTTATGAATAGTGACTTTCTTTGGGTTATTGCTCACAAGCTTCAATATGACTTGGTTTTTAGCATAGTTAACTGGGTCATCTGAAACTGGTATTTCTACTGATGTGTTACTTTCGTAATTAGAATGTTGCGTATGAGAATTATTTTCTATGAACTCATCTTCAGCAGGACCTATGAAATCTGGTTCATCATTTTCGAATCCTCGAAAAGGGGTTTCGTTTTCAAATCCTCTAAATGGGGTTCCATTATCATCTGTACCGGTTTCATTTTCTAATCTTTGAAATAACGTTTCGTTATCATCCACGTTAGCTATCATAGATTGTGCATCCTCGTTAGGTATGATATTCACTACATTTTCAATGGCTTCATTTATAATCGCATCAATATCACTGAATAATCTAGGTGAGTTTTGGCTGTGTGTGTTGTTATTATTCAACTGAATTCGGGAAAGGGCATCTGCGTTTTGATTTGCTGTTCCTTTTTTGTAACATATGTCATAATCAAATTCTTCTAATTTCAGTCTCCATCTTAATAATTTTGAATTCGGTTCTTTCATAGAAAATAACCATTGTAGGGGTTTGTGGTCAGTGAATATTTTGAATTTTCTACCATAGAGATAGGGGCGGAAGTACTTGGTAGCCCAAACTATCGCTAAAAGTTCTTTTTCAATAGTTGAATAGTTCATTTCAGTTTCGTTGAGGGTTCTACTTGCATATGCACAAGGCAAATCAGCACCGTCTTTGTTCTGACTAAGAACTGCCCCAATAGCTATATTGCTAGCATCTGTTGTAAGGTTGAATTGTTTTTCAAAATCAGGATACTGAAGGATTGGTTCGTTAGTAAGGATATTCTTACAAGTTTCAAAACACTTAATGTACTCTGGGTCCTGTATATCTATTTTAGCATTTATTTTCAAACATTTAGTTAGAGGTTTTGTTAAATGAGCAAAGTTGTTAATGAATTTTCGATAGTATCCTAGAAGTCCAAGAAATCCTTTTATCTCTTTCGTTGTTTTAGGGATAGGATATCTTTTTATCGCTTCGACTTTGTCAGGATTTGGTTTAACTCCGTTTGGTGTCACTAAGTGTCCGAGAAAACTAACTTCTTTACGCAAAAATTCTGTTTTATCAAGTTGTACTTTGAAGTTGGATTGTCTTAACCTTTCAAATACTTGTCTTAGTCGATCAATGTGTTCTTCTAAACTAGTTGAATAAATAATAATGTCATCTAAATATACTAAACACAATTCATTTTGGAGTCCTCTTAGTATGCTATTCATAGCTTTTTGGAAAGTGGGTGGACCGTTTTTGAGACCGAAGGGCATTCGTAAAAATTCGTAATGACCCGTATCTGTAGAGAATGCAGTTTTTTCAATACTGCTAGGATCCATTTCTATCTGATGGAAGCCAGAGAATAAGTCTAGGGTAGTGAAGTACTGTGCTCTTCCTAATTTGTCTAGAATATCCGTAATATTAGGAAGTGGGAATTTATCGTCTACAGTCTTAGAATTCAAACCACGATAGTCAATTACAAGTCGAAATTTCTTTTTACCAGAAGCATCTTGTTTCTTTGGAATGACCCATATTGGTGAATTCCAAGGTGAATTGGAGGGTTGAATTATTTTTTGTTCCAACATTTCATCAATCTGTCGATTTACTTCAGTTCTATAGATTTCAGGGTAGCGATAACTTCTTGTATAGACCGGGATTTCGTCGGTGGTTCTTATGATATGCTTTATTTCATTCGTGAAAGTCAAAGGATTTCCATCAATGTGAAATATATCTGAGTAATCTTTAATCACCTGTAAAATAGCTTGCTCTTCTTCGGCATTCATATGATTGGTTCTAATTTTTGATAGATCGATTTTGTTAGTTTTGTGATGGAGTAGATTCAAATTATTACATGCATTATGATTACGTAACTCACTTGGAATAATACAATTATAGTTTTCAAGCGATTCGACTGACATTGGTTTGTGAATGGTAAATTTCTTGTCTGACGTAGTGGGGTTCAAAATAGAACAATAGGCTTTGTTTTCTTTCACTTTCACTAGACACTGAGGAATTTCAAGTCCGGAAAAGTTTTTGTATGATACTATAGCTTCACCTTCATTCATATTTTCAATTGGAATTTCTATAATGGATTGAGTTCTAGCTTTTATCAGAAATGATTTTATTTGTGTTATTTGATTTTTGGTAGGGTTCGTTGACTTCACTTTTGAATCATTTTTTTCAGCGTTAAAGTAATAAATAGGTAGTTTCATTCCATTGAAATCAATACTGTCATTAATGAAATCCAAATTTATTTTAAGTTTTTTCATATTGTCAAGTCCGAGAAGAAGGTCAAAGTTTTTATGAAAATCAAAAAGATAGAACGTGTGTTTCGATTTTCCTAATAAAGAAATCTTTGTACTGTATTTCTCTTGTGAAATACCATGCGCTGTTGCTACTTCAAACGGGTCTTTTATCAAGTTTTCTTTGTAACATTCCATACCTATGAAGTTCTTCACGAATGACCTAGTGCTTCCTGTGTCGATTAGAACTCTAAATCTTGTTTTAGGATCAATGAAGTAGGGAAGTTCATTCTTGTCATCTTGTAAGTTCATAATTGAAAATCTCTTTCGAGGCTCGTATCCTCTAAAAAACACTCTGATTCGGTTTGTTCGGCTGGCTGGAAATACGTTTCATTTTCGTTTTCAACGGAGAGCTGTTTGAATTCGTCTGATAATTCTTTATGAGCGTTTTCTCCGAAATTATTATCAAACTCATCATTTTGCAATTCGTCAATTGGTCGACCTGTCATTTGAAACAGTCTTGGTCTTTTTTGGGGACGATTGTTGATTGAGGAAATGCTCATTGGCGTTGGTTGATACGAATTTTGGGGTCTTGGTTGGTTGTAGTTTGGATTTTGAGCTCTTGGCTGATTTGTGTTGAAATACTGTGGTTTGGGTTGATTGTTTTGAAAATGTTGTTGAGGTCTGTTCATGTGTTGATTTTGGAAGTGTTGATTTTTGTTTTGAAAGAACTGACCTTTCTGATTTTGAGTGTGATAGAACTGTTGTCTCTGAGGATAGTTTTGCATTTGATAGCTGGGATTACTTTTGTGTTGGATTTGAGTGTTAGACTTTTTCAAATTAGGGTGGTCTTGAAAGAAACCAAATTTGAACTGGAAGTCGTTGGATAGCATGTTAAGAGCACTGTCCAACGAACTGGGATTTTTGGTTCTCATGAGAGACCCGAGAGGCTCTCTTAATCCTCTTAGCAATACTCTAAGTGCTAATCCATTTACATACTGACACATGACTTCTGATATTGTAGGTTGTTTGTTTCGGAAATACGAAATCTGTAAATTCAGAAGTTTTTGGATTCGTTCATAGAATGAAAAGGGTGATTCACCTGATTCTTGTTTTAGTTCAGCCATTTCAAGATTGAGAGTGAAGCAATCTCTCTTGTCCATGTAACTATTGATCAAAACTTTTCTTACGTCAGGCCATGCATAAGTGTTAGAACTAGTAACAATGTCAAGAGCTGGGCTTTTAATACGAGCAAGAATAGTAGAATACAAGTATTCGTTTTGGAAATCATCTGGATTGGCAGTTACGTAAAATTTCGCTACAAGTTTGTCACAAATTGAAATAAAACGATTTAGCATAGTAGGCTCTCCTGAATAATCAGGGATCATGTCCAAGAATTCTTTCTTAAGGGTAGGTACAGTTTGGGGATTGGTTGCTTTATCATTGTTGGAATTCATGGTTCTTAGTTATAGATAAAATTACAAGAAAAAGAAATACGAAAATAGTAAGTAAAATTAATATTATCCAAGTTTGTAAATCACAAAAGTTTGTTACTCACAATACTAAAATCGAGTTCATCTTGTCACAGTCCCGGGTTGAAAGTCTTCAAAGGTGGAAGTCCTTAGAAGTTGAAGTCCGTAGTAGTCTTTAGAAGTTGAAGTCCGTGGTAGTCCTTAGAAGTTGAAGTCCGTTGTAGTCCTTAGAAGTTGAAGTCCGTAGTAGTCCTTAGATGATGAAGGTCCTTGGTTGTCCTGATATTGAAAGTCTGTTGCTTTTTCTTGATTCAATTTGTAGATGAAATACGGTATTGTTAACACTTTACTATACTGTTCACTTATTTTATAATTTTTCACACTTGTCCCGATATTAGGTGACTGAGTAAGAATATAATTTTGCAATTAACACTCACGAATTTTAATAATATAATAGTTCACCAACTTATTCAATTTGTTACGAAGTTATTTTGATGATTGTTCACTTATTTAAGTCCCGATGTTAGGTGACTGATACAACTTTTTCGTAAGTTCATGAACACTTCATTAACGGTTAAAACCGAAAAACCAAATTCTCGTTTTTGAAGTGTCCTACCGACTGCGCCAGTTAAGATTGCAATTAATCAAATAGTCTTTTTAAAAAATGAATTTATTTGTTAACCACATATTACAATAATTTTATATCTCGCGATAGAGCTCCGTCCGCTATGTCCGCTAGCTTGGAACTGACTACTAAATACAATGTTACCTTCCACTACAACTATGCTACATCAACAATAATGGAATGAGGAGTGCTGACTATATAAGTAATTAGCTATATAACTTACATTGATACATACAATATCATTCTCAACTATGAATGATTGGGAAAGGGACAACAGGCTAAAAGCCCAAAACTGTTCCTTTCCCAAATTTGGATAGATAATAATAATTATTATTGAAATATATTTCATTATTTTATTAAATCTTGCGGTATCTATAGGTTTTTGAAAAATAATACTTATTTCACTCCATTTACAAGATTCAACTCAGAAATTACTTCACAATCTTGAATTTCTGTTCTCAGATTGATCTCATACGTTGAAAATCAAGGACACACCGGTCTAAGCTTCAAACCAACTCCGGCAAGAAAATCACTTCAAAACCAAATGAATGCCGAACTCCACCATGTTAACAATTTGACATCTACTGTTGTGGTATCCACTCTGGGAACTTTATCTGTGGCACCTTTTATCGCCGCCATCTTTAAAATGTATTTGCAAAAATCGACAGGTTCCCGAGTAGATGTGACAGGGTTCGCTCTACCGATCAGCTTCTGGTACCCTGATCAGTACACCACCACTTACACTTATTTCTCACTCTACATTCTGCAAGTTATCTACCTCTATCTTTTTGCTGGATACATGTACTGTGGTCTCACGTCTGGTTTTATGGCTCTCAAAATTACAATTTATGATCTGAAGTTTTTGTGTCTCACTGTACAAGAATGGGATGGAGATAATATCGAGAATAATACAAGTGATGTTCATTGCGAGTATGGTAATCGGTTGGGTGAGGATTGCAACATGTGTTTAAAATATTCGGAAAATGATAGTTCTGAGTATGATCTATCTTCATTGAGAGCTGGTATTGTTGGAGTGATAAGGTTCCATGATATTATTTGCAGGTAAGAGAATTCGAGATTGAAATTGCGGATTATTATTTATGTATTGATTGGCTGGTTTCTCCTTGATTTTAGTTACCGTAACTAATTGAAGATTTCATTTATCTCGATAATGAGTGTTCATTCTAAGAGAGGATTGACTGTATTAAAAGAGATATTGTGGGTCTCATGAGAAAATGAGTTACTTTATAAAAAATTGTGATTCTGTATTGAAGAATCGTCGATTTTTAATGTGTGATAATATTGTGATTTCATATTCAATATTATTGTAGGCTATACTTCTTCAAATTTTCATACTTATTCGATATACCTAATTTTTATACATTACCTAATTATACTATACATACATTATACTATATATACATTATACTATACATACTTATACTATACATACATAGCTATACTTTTATACATTACCTAATTTCTAAAAATTATAATAATTCTTATTTCATATTGATTTGAAAAGATATAATTTTCTTTCAATTTTGTCTCAGAATTAATTGGCTCATCAATGGATTATAGTTTTTCATAGAGTAAGATTTATAGTAGAATAAAAGTTAATGACTACAGTAGACTCTGAGACTAGTTATAATGACAATCATCAAACAAGGAAAATATTTATTTAGAATTCAGTTAGGTGATAATTTTCTATGGAATTTAATAGTTTAGGCAATAGTTGATGTTAGTATCAGTTTCAAAATTTAATTTTAATTTATCAAAATTTGGGAGAGAAATGGTACAGGCTCAGCCACTACCTTTGTAAACGGAGGTAGTGGCTCAGCCTAGTTTTTTCTCCATGGTCATGATTTTATTATGATTATAGTGTTTTATACAATAAATGAATCTATTTCAATAACATTGGTTACAATTTACTATGAATAATAATGTATGAAATGTTTAAAAATCGACTCATTCAATGAATGAGTATAAATTTGAGGCAATGAATTGCCTTATAAGTAAGGCAATAGGAATCAAATACTGTAAAGAAAATTTATATTACTATATAATTTTGTATTCATTATTTATATTGTTACAGCAGGGCAAGTAGTATGAATAAGGATTTCGAAATGATGTATACAATTTTGAATAATACAATTTGCTTTCAAATATGTGTGTGCCTCTACTCTTCAGCAAAGGTAATACAAAAATTTCTGATAGAACATATTGAGTTAGAACATAATTAGTTACAAAATATTATTGGAATGAAAAAATTCTATTAGGCGGAGTTTTAAGTCCTCTCTACCACTCAGCCTCGACATTGCAAATGCATTTGAATAAATAATACAGTGTAGCTTAGTACTGTATATGGATAAATATACATTAAATAATATCGCTACAAAATAGAATCATAGTTGGAACAAAACAGTCAATCTTCATTTAGACTAAAAAATCAACTATGTAATGCAAGAAACAATAGTAAATCATTCACACAGCCCACCAGACCAGTTTCAAGTGCCAACCACACGCTACCCCCGCAGACCCACGGGTATATTATTATTATAATATATTAGGTATTAGATTTTCTTGTGAAAAAACTATTTTATGAAGTATAGGAGCTGACATGGATGTTGACTTTATGGTGCTTCTGGAATGTTTCCACGTTTGATAGAAATGTTTTCAGTTTTCCAATTAATAAAGAATTCTGAATTCCAGTGGAAATTTTCTCGAAGTGCACTATTTTTATAAAAACGTGTGTGAAAGCAAGTATTCAATGCTCCATTTCATTGAATTCCATTGAATCGAATGATAATTGAAACATATCATAATTCGACTGAAACTTCTCATCTAAGAATTGAGATCGATTTGAATAGCATGAAATAAGATTAATGAAGTAATTTATTCATTCTTATTGTGGCAGAAATCAACTCAACTAAATATATATCTTTTCCATGTATTTAAAGTAACTCAGCGATAGTAGATTATTTCACGTTGTATTGTGTTCTGTCAAAAAAAGGATTAGATTTGATTTGATTAATATTTCTCAGATGGAATGAAGACTACTTCAATTCATCATAGATAATCCATAATTTTTATCAATAATATCATAATCTATCGAAATTATTAATTATTTCAACAGATGGACGACTTGGTTCTAAAATTGGAGAATTTTGTGATCGTTATACCTCTGGCAGGCATGTTATTTCTCTATTGTTTTTACGCTCAACAATTGTTGAATGAGGTAAGATTATTCATATTTCTTCACAGTTTCGATAAAATTCAATCAAGAAGTTTAATAGAAATGTTTCTTGTCTCCGCAGAGACAGTTAAAAACCAATAAAATATATGTGATCAAACCATCATAGGATCTAGTTTTAATTAGAACGAGTCACAGTTAATTTGGTCCAGAAGCTATAGATTGGGAGGTATAATTTGAAATAATATATTAAAAATAATATTTTAAAAATATAATTTTGGAGAGTAAGAACAGTAGATTGTATTCTTATAGTAATAGAATTATTACCCCAAATCTAATCCAACAAGTCCAAATAGTATGGCATATTTCTAGATAATGATGGAGATACTTGATTTTTTGTACAGGGTGAAAAATTTCGAACAACACTTTGGGAAAGCAATTTCATTGACAAGCCGAAATGGTTCAAATCGTCAATGTTGATAATCATGATTCGCATCGCTAAAGAACTGGAAATAAAGCCATTCGGATTCTATGTTCTGAATTTGAGAACATTTTCTATGGTGAGAATATTTCAATACAATCAAAATTTATCGATTAACTTAATAATCCAGAACTTTCCGGTAACTGAAAAATTGATTGGATTAATTTAGATTAACAAGCATTCTCTTACAATAATTGTTCTATTTAAATTATTCATCAATATTACATGCTAGCTGAAGAAATCATTCGACATTAAAATTACTGAAGAAACGTTGATATTTAAGATATTATATCTCAACTTGGAAGATATTATACAAGAACATGATTCCAAACAATATATAAGCTCACTTACCCAATGTATTTGCACCCCCACCCAAAATTTATCAATGCTAATAACACCTACTCTTTATAGTAAATGAGTTTATCATAGTTGAGTAGGTTAATTTTAAAAAAATCTCCTCTATATCTGCAGTAAATTATATACTGTATTTTAAAGATGATGTACATTTCATTGATGTCATTGTTTGTTTGTATTTTAGAAGAGATCAAATCTATTTATTGCATCTTATTTCATAGAGATCGAATAAAATATAGGTAATGCAGCAGGAAATTCTTTACAATACCTATTCATTCTATCATAGTTCGATTTCTGTATTGTTATTGCAATGGAGATAGGCTACTGCAATTTCATTCTGAGCTCGATAAAATTTTGAATATCAGTAGATAATATTAGTCTCAAAAAAATTGTAATTGGGAGGGATGAACTAAAATATTATGATATAATAACCTCATCAGTAGGCTATAATATCTATCAATCATTGTTTTCATCGAGACATCTCATATTTTCCTACTATTACCACTAATAGCTGTTCAATGGATTTATACTCATGTTTAATGATATTGTAATATCCTGTGGCTGTGGGATTGTTATCAACGTTTTTAATGCTTCAGGAAATTGACCAAGACATAGGAAAGAATAGTTCATACCAATGTACCCAGAATGCATTCTATAGGTACCTTGGTTTTTATTACATGTTACATGGTAGATGTAACATGTTCTGTTTTATCTGTTTTAGATGTTACCTGTTCAATTTATATGTAAATTATGTTATGATTATTGATTATTCAATTATTATTAAAATTATTCGATTTTTCTATTCCAGGTAATGAAAGCAGCCTATTCTTATTATAGTATGCTTAATTCACTGAAGAAGAGAATATGAAAAAGGAAAATAATTACCTTATTATGAAGATTGACAGAAATTTCTTTCTATAGAATTTCTATAGTTTCAATTCAAAATTTGTTCAAAAATTGAAATTCCGTTTTTAATGCTTCAGGAAATTGACCAAGACATAGGAAAGAATAGTTCATACCAATGTACTCAGAATGCATTCTAGGTACCTTGGTTCATACTGTTACAGTTACATGTTACATGGTACCGTAGATGTTACATGTTCTGTTTTATCTGATTAGATGTTACATGTTCAATTCATATGTTAATTATTTTATGATTATTCAATTATTATTAAAATTATTCGATTTTTCTATTCCAGGTAATGAAAGCAGCCTATTCTTATTATAGTATGCTTAATTCACTGAAGAAGAGAATATGAAAAAGGAAAATAATTACCGTATTATGAAGATTGACAGAAATTTCTTTCTATAGAATTTCTATAGTTTCAATTCAAAATTTGTTCAAAAATTGAAATTGAAGATATCTACTATAGTGTATTCAATAAGCTATTATTCTTCGAGAATATAATGTATGTACACTATCAAAACTGATTACAGCTTTTTATTTAGACTATTTCCCACTTTAATAACTTCTTAAAAAACAATTATAATTGAATCATATACGATTGATGATGTATTAAATAGAGGAAAAGAAAGTATTATGAATGGAAGAGTTTTTTTGTAAAATTTCAATCTAATCCTGTAAAAGAAAAATTATCGCTTGCCATTAGTTTGTTGACTTTTGAAAACCCACCTTTAGCAATACCTACTATTACTTCAGGCCCCACAACTAATTAATGACGTCATAACATGTAGATTGATTCTTCCTAGATCATAGTAGTTTCTACTAGCTTATCAATGTAACTTTTGTTACTGTATCGATTTTTATTGGATGGAATACTATCTAAATTTCAAATCAAAGACACTTGTATTTTAATAAATAGAAATTTTATTGAAATAAAAACACTTTATTCCACAAATGCAATAATTTATCCATATTTTCAGATTGATAGACATAGGCCTACTCGAGTCAGTGATAGAGCTATTGATAGATTCATCTCAACCAAAAATACTTAATAATAGCCTGTATCAGAGTCGAAGGAGAGGTAAATCAAAGATAAACCAAATTTCCTAACTCTTTTTAGGAAAGAGGCTCCCACAAACTGATCACAATTAATCTGTAGTACAAAGAAACCCATCAGGAGATGTTTTTCAGTTAGGTGAAACCTTTAATATTATGATGTTATGGGCAGTTCCAACACTTTGCATTTACTTTTTAATTTATTAATTCAAAAGTTCTTTCACACACTTTATTCACACTGTTCTTCCACACTCTAATTACACTGTTATTTCACATTTTATTTACCTACACTGTTCTTTCACACTTTAATTAAATTTTCCACTCACACTTTATTTACACTGTTCTTCTACACTTCATGTAAACCGTTGTTTTGTAGAATTAAAGTTCTTTCTTCTTATCGCTCGTATCCATTTTCGTTTCAAAGTATCATCTTTCGAAAAAGTATAAAAACCGTTTTAAACTTTAAAACTGTACGGAAACTTTTGGAATCTTGTTAGAATTCCCGCAACAATTAGGTACACAGCAGTATCCCAATGATTTAAAACCCCAAATTCATTATTACTTTTCACAAACAAATATTAGAAGAATGATAAACAAACCAAATTCATTGAAATGAAACACCGTGAAAATTGAATTTGTAATTCCAATTTTGTTGATTACCATATCAGATGTGATAACAAGCATCAGCGCTCTTATTTCGCTTGCTTACCGCCAGTAGATCATCGATGATCTACATGTGATGACGTCATAGCTTATTAGAGATCAGTTGTAGGGCCTGAAGTAATAGTAGGTATTGCCTTTAGCCATATTAGGTGAATGCATACTGTACAAGAAATGGAAATGTTGTTGATATTATTTAAAATGCATCAAATAATAAAAACCAAGAACAATTATCATGAAATGAAAATCCTAATTGAATTGTATAAATCACTCCGAGGACTTCTGCTACTCCCACCTGTAAAAACTAAGAAGTAGGTGAGATAATAAGATGTATAATAAGTTGGTAATATTGGAACGATAACGAAATTTGGTAACGATTTATTTCATCATAAAATCTTCAAATACGCGGTACATAGAGCTCTATAGCGGAAGCAGAAAACGCACGCTCAATATAGGCAACAATTATTACCCAGGAACAAAATTATTGCAAAACATGACAGAAAAATACCTACTATTGAAAAAGGGCCTACGCTGTAATAACCGAAAATTATTCAACGTAAGACTAGATGAGCGATTAGAGATGGAGAGTAAATTGGAGAGACATAATTACACATTATCTACCGATTTTCTTTAATAAATCTCATTGTGAGAGGGAAGATTGGTAGATTGGATAAGGATAGGAAGGAGAATAATAGAAGAGATGTAGGAGATATAGAGAGAGAGGTGTAGGAGAGAAGGTGGAGAGAGAAGAAGAGAACAGAAAGAAGAAGACATCAAGAAGAAAATGGAGAAGCAGAAGGAAATGCAGAAGAAGAAGATCACAAAAAGAAGAAGATGGAGGAGGCAACTAGAAGAAGAAGAAGCAGAAGAAGACAGCAAGAAGAAGTAGAAGAAGAAGACAGCAAGAAGAAGAAGAAGAAGAAGAAGATACAGCAAGAAGAAGAAAAAGAATAATGACAATAAAAATAGTATAAATGAAGATATGAGTAGAATTATAAGGAACAATGAAGAAGTGATTGATACTGTAAGAAGGACTAGAAGTATTTTTTTACTAAATAACTGGCATACTAAAATCACCATGTGATTATTCAATTATTATGTTAGAAATCACGAGTTAATTGATCAACTCCCGCTGAATTCAAGCATGGGAGCATGCCTCAATATAGTTTATACTGACGTCAAAAAAGCACTTTACACTCAATGAATATTCTAAAATTATTCTATTGATACATTTTAAAACACTCGGGGATTTCCCTCCCAACAATTGTCAAGTTCTCACTTTTTCGAAAAAAGTTCATTAACGATTTTCAAAGAAAGATTGGTCGCGTCAGAATCTCAATAAAATTAAAATTTCTGGTTCGACCAGTTTTTTGTCTGAGTAGTACAACCTAATAATTAACTTATAGCTGAGGTAGTAGGCTATATAGATGTATAGATATAAAAGCTAGTATATAGTCTATAGATAATTGTTACAGAAGTGTACTAGAGTGTACCTATATGTTGTTGTTGTTTTGATTGTTTTCATCTTCTTTTTACATCCTCATCATTTTCGTCCGCACCTGTTTCCTTTTTGGAAGAATTCAAGTAAGATACTGAATTAGTTGAAAAAATAAAACAATTGTGAGTAATGATGGACCGGAAATACGGAATCTAATTTGCAATCTTCAATTGAAGCTACATGGATCCAAAAAAAAGTATTTTTTCACAAATCACGATCTGGCAAATCCACATATTATATTATAGAGTGGAAGAAATAGCGTAGTAGTAGCCTAATGTATTGTCTTTTGCAAAAACTACGAGCTGCGAAAATAGATTGAGAATTCTTAAAGCTAGATTCCCACACATCAGTATCAGTGATCGTGACCGGCACAGTGAAAATATAATCACCATACTTTCTAATTGGAAAGTATTGGACACTCAGTCCGACCGAGCGAGTATGAATAGTCCCATTAGAGCTTGAGGGAATAATATTTTCCAATGTGCCGGTCATGCTTACAGAACCTGATAAGTGGGAAGCGTTGACTTGTACCGTACCAGAGATTTCTGGACGATAATTTTCCTCAAGTGAATAACAAAAAGTTTGCAGGTGTAGAGAATTTCAAGTACCTATCATATGCCTAATAAATGCCACAGTTAATAATACTTATATAAAAGAAAGGATCCAAGCAGCTAATAGGGCCTACTATGCCAATGTCAGATTATTCAAAAGTAAGTTGGTCGGCAGAAGCACCAAATTAACAATACAGTCAAACCTCTCTATAACGAACCTCCACTTGAAGAAATCCTCTACACAACGAATTTTTACCTGGTCCCATGACATTTTAGAGTTTTGGCTGCTCATTTACCTCTATATAACGAATTTCGGACTCCTCAACAACAAAGTTTTCTCTTGACTTCGACATACAAATTGTAGTGTGTATAGGAAGCGGACGGTTATTTTCAAAGAATTGTTTAGTTTCAGCAGAAAGGTCAATAGAGTAAAAATAATGGCAATTCAGGTAGAAAGAAGATAGAGTGGTAGACAGTCAATAGAGGGAGAAGAATCTGTCAGATCAAGAAGTTCTAGAGGCTTTCAAAATTATTAGGCAAGGATTAAAACTGAAAAATAGTGTACCAGACATGTCCGACAGTTTGAATAGATGTGAGTCGTATATTAAACATTAGCCTATGTCTTTTCAAATGCAAAATTCAACCAAAAATTACTCACTTTTACAAATATAAAACATAAAAAATAGGAAGGTTGAGTTATTATAGTATTTATAGTGAAGTTATTGACAAAATAACCGTATAACCGTGATGATATGTCATTTATTTACCGCCGTGATATGATATTATAAGATCCATAGGATCGTGGCAGTTTTCTTGACAGAGCCTCTAAATAGGGAATACCTATCTCAGCAGCGAATTTTTTCTCGGAATAATCGACTTCGTTACACAGAGGTTCGACTGTATATAAAACATTGGTGCGTCCAGTGGCAACATATGCGGCGGAAACTTGGGTGATGAATATAGCTGACAAAATTGCTTTGAAAATCTTTGAAAGATCCATATTAAGAAGAATTTTCGGCCCCGTTCAGGTTAATGAGCAGCAATGGCGAATAAGAAAAAATGAAGAAATAGAAACACTGATAAAAGGAGAAAATATAGTACGCATCGTTAAGACCCAAAGAATAAGGTGGTTGGGGCATGTAATGAGGATGAGTGTGGCTAGAATTCCCAAAATAGTATTTAATAGCAAGTTGCACAGCAGACGAAAAAAATGTAGGCCAAGGAACAGGTGGGTGGACCAAGTGATGGATGACCTGAGAAGGATGGGGGTGAGGGTAAAAAGAAAGATCCATTAACAGAAAAGAATTGAGTAGGCGAGTTGTGAAGGAGGCCAGGGCTCACCTAGGGCTGTAGCGTCGGATAAAGAAAGAAAAAATTTCCCTCAAGTCACAAGAGACCTCAGGCCGGGTTTCTAGAACACTTATTACATCTAATGGACCATTAAACATAGATTTGATATAGATTCATTAGATTCGATAAGAGAAATTGAATAGAATAGAATGACTTTTTATTTGTTGACAAAGTTTGGACAGTAGGGTCCACTCTACCACTTAACTACGTCGTTAGCAAAAATACAAATACATCACAAAATATACAGAATAATAAAGAAATCGAAACAAAAAAATGGCAATAAAATGTTATTAATATGAGAGTTCGTCAATATCATTTATCCGTGGATACAATCACAAATCATATAAATATGATTGAGAAGGAACAACAGGCTTGGCCCAAAACTATTCTATTCCCAAATTTTAACATGTCCAAAAAATATAAAAATAAAAGTTTTAAAAAGTAAGTGTGTTTCAATAAACTATGAATCACTTCACTCCTGAGAGAGAAGGCAAAAAAATATCAAGATGAATTAATCGACCCGGTTTCTAGAACACTTGCTACTTAACCATTAAACATACATTTCATATACCGTACATATAGATAAATAAGTAGGAACCGGGCCATACTTATAATCTTGTTGAAAATTAATCTATTCGAATTTCATAAATATGTAATATCTTATTTCATTGATCCTATGGAGATCTCATTCTAACCCACTGACTGCATTCCACATTCGAAACTGCCTTGGCACGACATTCAGCCATAAACGCGCAACTCAACGAATCATGAAAAAATCAACTATAATTCATGAAACAATATGAGCTCTGTATTGTGGGAGGATTCATCAATGAGTTTCCGACTTTATTTTTCACTCAATAGTAATTATTATCCTTCTCTATTGTCTGTGCAGTGCAACCTTTGTTCATTTTTTTCTCTTTCATCTTCAATCAATCCGAGATTTGTCTGCTATTCTTCCGTGTTTTCAGTAATTTTTCTTCAATTGGTCTCGTTTGCCTGGAAACGTATAGTTTTCTTTCTTCTTCTCCTTCTCCTCATCCTTCTCCTCCTCCTCCTCTTCATACTCTTCTTCTTGTTCCTTATACTTCTTCATTGGGCTATCATTTCCTTTTTCACAAAATAATCTTCTTCCACCTTTTTTCTCACCTCACACTTATTACGTTGCAGTATGATTTTCTCTAACCACAATTAAAGCACGAGCATCTTATCTCTTACTCACTTACTCACTCTTTCTCTCTCCACCCCCATTTTCCAACCACAACAAATTATTCGATTTCATTCGACCTTGACTTTTCAAAACACTCCTCTGACTTTTTAACATCGGATACCTCTTCAATTGATTCTTGGTAATGTAGCTATGATTATTGAAAATTATGTAATAGATGAATAAAATTTTTGAATGGAAAGTATTTAGTAATTAAATGATCTCAAAGATGGAAAACCTCAAAAAGACCTAAAAGACTGCAAATATTGGCCGAAAACTAAAGTCCTTAGCTCTTGTAGTAGCAGAATCCTTTAAGTCTGTTTATATAGCTTGCAATGAATACCGGTATTTGAGATACAGTAGTGAATGATCTCAGTTGAATGATTGATAATCGGTTGACAAATGGTTTGAAGAACATTAATGAGGGAACTAAATCTAAGTTAATAAGGGGTCTAGGGGTCTATCAAATCATGAATATATAATAAGTCAACAAAAAAGATCACGGGTATATCTGATGATAAAGTAGCCTAGTCCTAATTAATTTATCAAAAAATATGGATGGAAATAATTACTGAGATATTGAAATTATTCAAATTATAATCAATTAATTATTATCATTAAACGAAAATTCAGCATTAAATTGAAGCATTTAATTTGGATTTTCGTTTAATAATAGCCCAATATATAAAAAAATAATTCAAATTGAAAGAAGATTATCCATGTAACTATTACCGTGATAATTAAATATGTAGTAGGCCTACTGAATTATCATTGTAGAGATTTTCTACTTGTAATCAAAATGAGTCAAAACACATGTGAGTGATTCAATATTAGTGATTGTTTTCCTGAATAATTGGTGATATTGTTGGATAATTATTGATAATTCAATTCGAATTTGTTGTCTTCTCTTTATTTCACTGTGAGTCAACTAATATGGATTTATAAAATATAATGAGCTACGTTTGATTATTATCTTCGAATCATTTTTGCAATATTTATTCGGCTATGACGTTGGCGCATACGTGATCAATCATCTTAGGAAGATTAAACTTAATTCAAACGAGAGAGAAATATACGCCTATAAAAAAAACAAAGTTATCACACAGTCAGCATTCACCGCAACAGCATCAAAGTTAAGCTCAGAGTAGTTTTTGTTCGAAATAACTACAAAAACTAATAAATGTTTGTCAATTTTACTCGGAGACCCCCATCTAAATGTTCTACTCGATCACGTCATAAATTCTGTAGGTAGTCAATCTATGTAGTTAATCAATACTATTCAAAGCAGAAAGGAGAGAAAAAAGTCTGAGAACGGCTTAATATCTCATACACAAAGGTAATTTGATGGTGGGTGTGATCGAGGATCCTACTCAAATTAACTGATAATACTACTTTACTATGACATTAAAAATATGGTAACAGTTGGTAATGGATCCACCATCTTGGATCCGCCATATTGAATGCAACTTTATTTTTTTAAATAGGAAGGTGGTCATGCGATACATGATTTCGATACGAAATTTCAAGAAAAAATCAATGGCGAAAGCCACATATCGATATCCCAAACCGCTCAAAAGATATTCACATCATTAATCAATACCGGTACCACTTATGTATTTCATTTCTGATATGCATGATATTGATTAATAATGTGAATATCTTCTGAACTGTTTGAGATATCGATGTGCGGTTTTCAGCATTAATTTTATCGAAATCATGTATCGCATGACCACCTATTCCTATTTAAAAAATTAAAGTTGCATTCAATATGGCGGATCCAAGATGGCGGACCAGATTTTTGAAGTCATAGTAAAGTAGTATTTTCAATTTGAGTAGGATCCCCAATCACAGCCACCATCAAATTACCTTTGTGTATGAGATATTAAGCCGTTCTCAGACTTTTCACCCATTCTGTATAAATGACGCCCAATCAGTAAAGAAACTTTTCTGTTCATTTTTAAGGACGATTTTAGTAGTTCTGTAGAATTTCTAGTCATGCTAAAATATCCCTTTGATTAATCTATTTTTATAACTTGAACTACAACAATCCTGAACATTTAACTTTATCTTGATCAACATTTTTACAAAAATATTTTTGGGAAAGTTGTGATTTTGATAAATTACCAATTATTCATTAAAACTTGGATATAAATTACTCTAGATATTTCAAAATATATTTAGTGGAATTCACTCCAGAGAAAACGCCAGTGTCATAGTCAGAGAAAATGATAGGAGGGCGTAGTTGCCAATTTTCTGTTACCACCGTCTTATTATATAATAAATGGCTGAACTACAAGTTATGGTGTCTCAGTATATCTGATCTAATATTAATACCTACTTGATTCTAGTTCATGAATTATATCTCAAATGCATCACTTAAATTCAACAAAAAATATTATTTCATGATTCAATAATGAATTTTCATTGTCGAGATTGATTATTCTGATAGTTCATTATATTTGCCCATAGCATATACCAACGATATGACAAAGTGCGGAGCTAGAAAAGGATAGAGCAATCTGCATTGACTAATGAGAGGTAAGGATAGCAAACCAATTCATGTGCTGAGCTTGTAACGTAGGCTGAATCTCACTATATATGTGACTGATTTGATGAGAATTTTTTTTCTTTTAGAAGAACATTCTTTTTTCATCAAATAACTTGAATGCTACAGTAGCTCTTCATAAATTAGCTTCTTATAACCATCTCTCTAACCATATTAGGCCTATTTGTTTCTGTTTTTTTTTTATTGTTATAAGTTAATATATGTAATAGAAAGTTGAGTGTAAGAGAGGGGCGACTGCGCCCTAATTTCGCTCTCCAGGAAAAATAAAGGCAGTCATTCTATTATATTTATTATTTTATCTCATGACTGTAAAAATCATCCATTGAAAAATCAACCAGACTACACAATAAAATTTGAACCAAACTAGCATAGTAAATTCAACTACTACTGTAGTATAGTCCACTATAAAATTTTTATGCAAACTGACTGTAAAATTAGGTAATAAATTATTATTATTCATCTTGCTTTGAAGCTTTGAATAATTTACATACAGGTTTTCAATTACATACACACTTGTTAGAAAGGATAAATAATGAGCAATGATTTTCGCATCTAATGTTTGTTTTTAATCCAGAAAACGCGCTCAAAACTCAAGCAAAACTAAATACATCGTTAGGTAGTTTCAGTGCTTATAACATGTTATTATTAAAGCAGGAATATTATAGGCTAAATAAAAACTACAACAAGCAATATTTGATAGCTCTATAAAGCCCACAAGTCATGAGAGGAACTAAATGAGCTTGTTCACTCCCTTCTGACACATCTTGTTCATTAGATGATTTTTAGTCGAGCAGTCTTCACAGGTTGTACAACAGTTGGAAAACTACATTTCCGAAGAATAATAAACACACATTGGTTTGTCTTATTACTCTGATGGCATAATTTTCTCAACTCAAGGTCACCCACTAACAAGAAAATGGATAAATACACAACGCTCTTTCATCAATAATTTATCCAATTTTTCTAGGTTCCACCATCTTTATCTACATCTTCTTGATTATCTTCTCTATGTGTCCACTTTTCTAGCCTTAATAACAGTGTGAAACAATCATTCCAACTATAATAAGAAATTGTCTTCCTTTTGCGAATCGCGGATTGTGACAGGAAAACAATATTTTGATTGATGTTGATGACTCAAATTAGGAAAAATGCTTCTGCCACAAAAAATTGATTTGTAATTAGTTTTCATTCATAGAATACATTGAGGATTTTAGTATCAATGGAGAAATTTGCAGATGACGATGTATATTAAAAATGTATTTGTTAAAAATAAGTAGTTCCCTTCAGAAAATTAGAATGAGAGGGAGATAATGGGAACCATATTCGACCAATGAATTTGATTTGTGTAGCCCAATTGAAAATCGTGCAGCAACTTTAAAAAAATAAAGGACTAGATTCTGAGGAATCTAATATAATATAATAGTCAGAAGAAAAAATATAAACTATCTTTCAAAACTGGAGCAAATCTTTCACTGGGTACCGTAATTATTTTAATCTGGGGTCTTGTTTTGAGCCATAAGAGGTCCTCAGAGTGTTATTAGTTTAATATGTATCTGTCCTGAAACAACTTACAAATTATCTATAATATGAAGTTTATGAACTGAAACAGAAACTAATGAACTTATTAGACATAGCTTTTATTTTCCTCATACAAATTTCTGGGAGTACAGTACTGTATTTTAAAAACCATTTAACACTTTTCATACTTCTTTTTGATATTTCTGAGTAATCGAAGATATGGATACTATAGATACTAGTCCGAGTGTCTGAAAAATCAATAACAACTTGAAAAACTTTGACACGATAGAGAGATAAACATCCAAGATCATTTTTTTTTTTTTTTTTTTTTTACTCAGGTAAGCTTAGAATAATTTCAGAATAATTCCACTTTACTCGGTGATTTCTATACACGTTATTATGTTTTTGTCAACAAAACTCAGAATAATATCCTACATTACAGCCTAAATTTTCTAATTATATAATAATTTATTTTCTAAGGCTAAGTGGTACAGTATTAGTATAATGGAGATTTTGCTAATTCAAAGATAAGGAAAAGAAACGAAACAAATCCTTATTGGAAGAAAAGGAGGAAGAATAAGAAACAAGACACAACGAGAGCAAAAAGAGCACAGAGAAAAGGGATTAGATTTGCTTTCTTTATTAATTCAAGTTACAATATTTCTAATATGGGATTATCGAATGATTTTTTCACAGTGAATGAAAAATATTATTGATCAGGATAGAAAAGGATTGCGATTTGAATTTTAATAATATAATACTATAATAATAATGAAATAATATAATTATATAACTGTATAATAATAAATTATTGTAAATATCCTATGAAAGCCCTATACAGCCTAAATTGAACTCAGGACTTCTGCTATTGCAATTATCTGGGCACAATGTTTGGACAGTCATTCTTCAAATTTCCTCCCGCTATTTAGTTCTTCGGTCAATATTTGCAGAGTAGCAGAAGTCTTTAAATCTATATTTATATAGCTTCCATTGGATATTATTTGAAATAAATAATATTCCACCTGTTGGTTAACATCACTTTATAATAAAAACTTCTATCTAAGATAATAATATTATATTATATTATAATATCGCTCCTCAACCCATGTGAGGGCCATTCTTCATACTGATTGTATATTTTTGTTGATAAATTATTGTGAACGAAGAAGACAAAAACTCAATTTCAATTAAAATATTGTAATAATGTGCCGGTAACTACATAAATCAGCTGAGTTTCAACAAAATATTAATTTGCATTGAAAGAACAAATAAATTTGATTTTATTGTCGATCCTTGGAAAAGGATATTAACGAATATTCTTTTAATTAAAAGTAGGGAGGAGGAAAATGAAAAGGAGGGTGTAAAGAACGAGGAGGACGAGGTGGACGAGGAGGAGAAGAGAAGAAAATGAAGAAGAGAAAAAAGAAGAAGAAAAGAAGAAGAAGAAGAAGCCGGTAGCCCCTCCAGGGGCCAAGTTCATGATCTTCTTACTGAGCCGGCAAATGATGAAGGCCATGGCTGTTATCTGTATCTCTTATAAGCGACCGTCACTCAGCCACAGCATTCACACTGGACTCAGACTCCAGCACTGAACATCAGTCAACCAATTCACATCATGAAGAGTGCGCTAGTGTTTCTTTTTTTCTCAGCCCTGTGTGGCTTATCTCTTGCTCTAAAACTACGTGAGTAATTTCGTTTTCATTTAATTAATATAGTAATTCCATTCTGTTAATTAGATAAGTTATCAATCAATTAAAAAAAATCCATTTTATCAATTTTATAGTAAAAGTTCGTTTTCTCTATTTTGGTTATTCGTTGAATTAGCCAAATCGTAGTAGCTATATAAACATTTTTTTAATGTTATATACAGTAACATTACATGTACAATGCCTGTATTCTGGGTATTTTGATTTTTTAAATTTATACCTACAGTAACATTTTAAAATTTTCGGTGGATTTTATATTTTAGTTATTCGTTGAATTAAAAGTTGCTATATAAACTTAATTTTTTAGTGAATATACGGTAACATCTCATTCTTCGTAGATCATTTTCACTTATGAGATGATTGAGAATATTATGAAACTGTAATATGTACTAAAAAATAAAATAAGATCAGAATTTGATTTCACTACGGCACTTGTAATATTCTATATTCTATAAATAATTCATTATTTGCGATAGATTTCTGATAAAGTTTAAGATCACTTAAAGAAGGCCTACTATAATGTGTAATAGATGCTTGGGATAAGAAGCTATGGAGATTCGAAAATTGATGCTTGAGATTTTAAAAAGCTGTGTAAGTTAATTGAAGACAAAATGAGAATCTATTTATGAAAACGGGACATGAATAATATTAATTATAATATTGTGTGGAACAGGCAAGAAAAGTCTTTTAAAAATCTAAAATTTCATTGATGGAAGCGAGATACATCAATTTGGAGTGCATCTTTGCTATTAGTGATTAAAGTTGGAAATCTATAAATTTTGTTTCGACTTTGAATTTTTTTAAATGTGCATATCAATCAAATACACAATCTTTCTAATGAAGTAACTTCATTCAGATTGAAGTTTTTTGAAAACTTTTAAAATTTAACAATAATCTCTTTTGAAAATATAATTTTATATTCAACATAATCACATAATGAATTAATATTTCTCTCAGCAATTTATTTTTTCAACGCAGTAGAAACCACTTCATTAGATACTAATTCAATAATTCCTTGAAAATGTAGGTGAAAAGAATAACTAGGTATGCAATATTATTATTATTATTATATGTATATAGAAAAATACAAGGTAATATAATAAAAACACAATGATGATAATAATCATTTGAATTTTAATAAAATTAACCCACAATTATATTATTCTATACATTATAATTCACCGATTGTGGTAGAAAATCATAAAATTAATAATTGAACTTAAAATAGAATATGTAAAAAGCGGTCCTTTAAGAAGAACTCGCTGATAATGAGCTGACAATGATAGTGAGCTTGAATAATTGAGTAAGTTACAGTAGTAACATAACAGTGGATAGCCTACACACAACACATGCATTGTGATCAGGCATGTAATAGATATAAAAGATTTGTATATGATAGGATGAAATAAATATATAGTTAACGATTTTGTTTCAATTTATACTTCGAACGTAGGTCCAAAAACAGCGATTGCTTCAAGTATAATTTAAAGAAAAGAAAAATCTCAACTGAATCAATTGATAAACAAACCTGTTATTTTTCTTGAAGCTTTTCCGGAAGACTGGATACTGACAACGTACTCCTATTGTTTTAAATTAGAGTATTGATAAAATTCAATAAATTATTAAAATTAATTAATTAATAAGAATGCATTTCCAATTAATTATTTATAAGAATGCATCAATCAAGATTTGAATCAAAAAATTCTTATAATAGCTATGGAAAATGTCATCAATGTTGAAACATGTTGTGATAAAATAATTCAAAAAAGGGTACTGAGATTTTTATTTTTATTTATATTTATATTACAAGTAGTCCTATACAGAAAAGAGACAATAGCTATAGAAAATATCGTAGGCTCCTGAGAGATATGTTGTGAACTCTTTACTGTATTCTAGATAATAATTATTGTGTTGTAATTCCGTAAAAGTAATAACTGTCAATACCGTGAGTAATGAATATTAAGAGAATGAAGAATACATATGATTATAGAAGTATGGTGAAATTTATTTGATAGAAAAGTTCATAGAAATTTCCATTTTTGTCAATAGACTCAGTCGTATTATTACCATTTCTTTGTATCAATACAAAGTAATACTTTGCTTTGTATTACAAAACATACTTTGAAGCAATGCAATGATAATTTTCCCATGCCAAGCAGGTGCGAAGCATCAGTCCAGGAATCTTGAAAGCTCAGGAACTGAAAGAAATGTGAATCATAGTTGATTTTTTACAATAATTATTATTGTCTACGTTTTTATTTCAATTTATTGTTTGTAAATACGAGGAAGCAACTCTTCGAGTACTCAGGCAACATAGTGTATGGCTTGTGTAACACTGCAATTGTTCTTTTATTCTTCAATCAGTTTTCGTTTCATTTTCATTCTTACGCGACAGCAATGCGATCTTATATCCAGTAACTTGAAGAACTGGTTGATAGATTTTTCCATCAACATAGCCTACGTTATTACAGAACTTATTTGTGTAGAAAAACATGTTCGATCAACTTCTAAATGAAAATATTAATGATGAAATATTTTTGATGAGATCACATATCAACTAAGGATGATATAATGTTATTCTCATTATTAATTTGTTAAATAGAGAAAAAATTAGCTGGAATTGGCTAGAACTCCTGTTATAATTTTTTTTGAGATATAAATTTATGTAGGTATCATACAATAATAGTAATAGGCCTAGTAGGTAGATTCCTTGATCACATTGTCATGTAATAGACTATTTATGATTCATACTACTTGTTCATAATGAAAAAACTTCACTCTCCATAAACAGTGGTAATATTAAGTTTACAATATTTAAAATAGCACCCATTCTACTGGGCGTTAACCAATAAGCTAAAATCTATTTGATATAAAACAATAATATTTTTTTAGTAGGCCTGTACTCAGACTTGTTTATAAATAAACATGAACTATCCCGAACCATAATTCTTGAATTACCTACTATGTATACATTTCAACCACAATAAAAGATACCGGTATTTCAATAGAACTGGAAATTATGAATATTCATTGATATTCAGATTGGCTGGCAAATTACGCGCTCTTTTTCAACATTTAACATGTTTTTGTGGCAAATTATCACTGATTTATTTGAAGCTTATTTTAATATTCTAATAATCATCTTGTTTTTTAAATACGGAGCTCATTATTTCTTAATCAATTTTTTTTAATTGAATTGATAATGGAATAAGTCACAATATACAGTAGAAAAAGCCACACGTGTACAGAGTACACAGAGTAAAGAGCATAAATATTTATTTTATGCTAGGTACCGTTCCGTGTACTTGGAATGTATTATTATAATTATATCAAAGAATATTGAGTTCTATTCGTATCTTTTGCAATGCTGCTATATTGATTTTTTACCATTTCTCATTTTATTTTTCAGCAACATACATCAAACCATGCCCGAGAGACGCAAATTTCAATAAATGCGCACTGGAACATGGAAAAGAAGCCATTCCAAAAATTCTGAAAGGTGAGAAATCTAATTTCCTCGGAGTAAAAAAATAGTGAATGAATTAATTTAGGCTATTAAATAATGAGTGAATATTGAAAATTCAATTTCGAAAGTCCAAGTAATTGAAAATGATAAACAATTGTAAACAATAAATAAAACTGTAGAAGAAACAGTTCTTTGTTGTGGGAAGGTCATGAAACGTTTAATAATTCACTTATTAGCCATCCTCATCATCATAATTCAAAGAGTAAATTCAACGCTTCAAGTAATTTCAAGGAAGAGAATCTCTTATGTGAAGGTCATATCTTTTAATATTTCAGGCAACAATAATTGAAGCAAAAAATTGATGTACATTAATTAATTCTTCACAAATCTTCTGTTAATCTTTGGAAGAGATCATTCTAATTAAAATTGACCACTTATCAATAGCTTTCAAAATTTTGAAAATTATTTTTATATTGATTATGAGATGACAATCACAATTCCATCTGTTTAATACTGATTATGTGATTGAAATTACAATTTTACTTATTCAATCTTGATTATATCTGATGTAAATGACTATTCCATTTATTCAATCTTGATTATTTATTTATTCATTCAACAGAGACAATATCACACATAATCATAAAATTATTGGAAATGGAAACAAAGGCTTATAGCCCTTACTATTCCATTCCCGAATTTTGATTGAAAAATAGTCCAAGAGAGGTGATTGTAATTTCCATTATGTGAAGGAAATAACAATTTTATTTATTTAATCTTGATTATGCTATGGCAATTTAAATGTAATTTGATTTAACCTTGATTGAGTGATAAGTTTAATTTGATTGATTCAACCGTGATCAGGTGATGGCAAATATCGTATTCCTAACATGCAGCCCCTGGAGGTTGAGAAGATTGTTGTTGGAGATGGACCTCAAGCCAAGATTGGACTTCAACTGGTCTGCGAAAAATGCAAATTTTACGGCCTAGAAGGAGTTCAACTGGAAGATATCAAGTGAGTGGTACTTTTAAGTCAAATCTATTTGGCACAAATTTACAACTTATTGTTTTATAAATTCAAATCCAATAATGATTTTGTATACGGTATCATCCCTAATAACTGTTCAAAACGTTCTTGTTCAAAATTGAATAAATTTTTGATTCAATAGTTAAATTTTGGATTCAATATATTTCTATTGTTAGAGTTTATCTAAAGCCCCTGACAGATGTTCAAAACATTTATGTTTGAAATAAAATAGTTTTAAAATCTCTTTTAATAATTTTCAACCATTATCAATCTAATGTCTTGGCTTGATATAGGCTAATAATTCTACAAAATTGGAAGAAAGAACTATTGGTGTTATAATAATAAATTGAAATCTTCAAATAAGAAGCAAATATTATGCTTTCGTTTTATTAAGGGCCCAAAATTGATTTCTTTTAAGAAGAATATTATTTAATACAATTCTAAAGATTTTTCTTTAAATTATTCGTTCTATAAACAATTATTCTCTATTTATCAATTATTCTATGAATAATTATATATGAAAATTATTCGATCCTCAAAACAATAATAATGGAACAAATTCAATTACAGTATATGAGGTTTTAGATGTGAGTTAACTTAATATAAATGGAAATATAGGCATTATATATGTTTTTTCTTATCAATATAGAAATTTTACCTAGATTAGACTTAAAGAACCATATAGCATGATAGAATACGGAGCCATATATATCATCAATATCGATAGAATAGTATAAAACTAATTATACTGGGTACTTAAAAATTAATTATTATAAACTGATAATGTACCAACAAGGAATAAACCCAGCCTCGATTTCAAATCAACTCAATAACTGACCTTTCCACCGGTTTCTTTGTTTGAATCGACACGTTGTGACTACATAATATTGTTCAACTCTTAAGATCGTTAACATAAAAATATTCATGAATAACTTCTGTTTGAATAACATGATAAAATAACTTCTGCTTCTGTACGAACTTCAGTACAAAACTTCCAAGCACTAGAGGTACTCAAAAAAGCCGCAGTTATCCAACTTAATGAATGTATTATTGGTAACAATACCTGGCTAGCTTGTAAAAGCATTAATTAGCCAGTCTGTGATTTTATTGATCTTGTTTTTATATAATTTTATTGTTCATCCAATTGAAAACATATGGACGTAGATTAAAGCAAGGAGAACCGGTTATCGGTTATCAGTGATCAGTATTCTTGTAATGGTTTCTCAGGCATTAAACAAAACAAGAGGTAGAGGTAACATAAATAACACACAGGCCTACCGGTAAGATACCTGTATTGAGAGTAATCGTTTTCACATGTCAAGATCACCGCTTGAATATTGACCGTGTGTCAATATTTTACTTGGTTTTATTGAGACATCTTGAGTGAATTTTTGTTGCGATGAGACATTTTTATTGAGACATTTTGATTAAATTTTAATACCCCTTCGAACATGAATCGTTACCGTACCTGTATACAGTATGCCTCCATATAAAAAATGCATATTTAAATGTAATGAAACTATGAAGTACCCTCTTTAAATTTTATTAATTCACAACATGTTTCGACTCATTGAAACCATTTTCAAGTGCAAAATCACTTAATGCACTTTCGATAATTTAGTTGTAGCCCAATAAAGGAAAAGTGAATAAAACAGCATCTTATTAGTTAAAATATAATGCCATAGTAGGCCTACCCTTTAGAAACTTCTTTATATAAAATAAAATAACAACTAGTTTCGGTATGTTTAGATCTCTTATAAAAATTGAGATCTCTCTTTATAATTATAGATATAACGCATATTGTTATGATAACTCGAGCTTACGCACAGGCCTTTGTTGCCTATGTAAGCTCTTTCCTATCTGATACAAGAATTTTATACAAGAATAAAATTGTGATAGCTCAAGAGTTTTATTGTTTAGTATAGTTCTATATTTTGTTGTTTGTTTTTAGTAAGTATATTATATCGTTTCTTGAATTGTATAAACTTTATTGCTCAAGATTCTATGTAACTGCTTTGAATTGTATTCAGAAGGAAAAAATAAATTGAATTGAATTGAATAAATTGAATTGAATTGAATGTTCAATCAATTTTCAAAGTTTTCTCAAAATCGTTACTAATAAACAGAAATACGTTATATTAAAAAACAGCATTATAAATACAGTATTTTGAAAATTCAGAAAGAATAAAATACAATAACTAAACAATAATAATATGGAATTTTGTTCACATTTCACAAGTTTTAATATATTTTTAATATTATAATTGGTCTTTCTTATGTTTGCTTCAGGTTCGATTTTGACAAGAATAAGGTGTTCTTGCAAGGCAGAGTGCCAAAAGTGCAGATGAAGGGAAAATACAAGGCATCTGGAAAAGTGCTTGTTTTGCCTATCACTGGAGACGGTGATGCAGATATCAATCTCAGTGAGTCACTAATATTCATTTATCATATTTCTCCCGACTTATCTATATATAAGGAGGGAAAGAATTGGCTTATACACGTACCGTACGAGATGGGAAAGAATTGGCTTATACACGTACCGTACGAGATTGGCTTATTCACGTATATGGTACGAGATGGGAAATTCACGAGTGACGCATAATCACGTCTGAACTACTCAACTGATTAACTTGAAATTTAACATATAGATTTTCAATTCACCGAGGACGGTATAGGCCTATTTTAAATTCTTCAATATTTCACTAGGCCAAGTTTTCAGTTTGTCAAGTTTCCAATTGGACCCTTGCGGAGCACAGGTTACCTGCTAGTTACAAATATAATTGCTCCGCCTAAAAATTAATAATTGATCATTATTTCTAACTAGAACGTTTATAGACTTTTATTGCTTTATTCGGGAAATTGTACTGAGGTCCTCGTTATAATGGCAGCATTTGATTAACATTGGTGTTGCTATCCTAGTCTATCATTCGACAGAGTAGATAGCACTATCCTTTTATACCTCCACAACGAAGCCAGATCGTTTTCAACAATGTATAAATATAATTAGTTGGCAAAATATTTAATTTCAATCATGCAAATTAATTATTTAATCATTGGAAAAATGTTCTCGACGATTAAATATAGGTTAATTGATTATTCTTGACAAGAATTACAAGTTAATACATCAAAATGTACCTATCAGCAATCAGAAATACCGGAATCATCTACCTTCTAAAGAGGGTAGTGAATGGCAACGCTGTTGTCCTATCTTTTTCACTGACATTATAACGTGGACCTCACTTTACGAATCGTAACCGGACGGAAGCGTTACCTTTAGACTCGGAGAACAACTCTGTTATAACTGTTTCTTTTTTCTTGGCTTTAGATTTCCAAAGTCCTTTCAATTGAAAATGCACATGCAGTAGATTCGACAACTGTTCAAGTAAATCTACTATTATTGAAAATAGTTATTGTTATTATAAATATAGGTGAGACAAAATCCATTTCCTACTTTAATTTACCTTTTTTTTATAAAACTTGCTTGCTTACTTATGAAGTGCTACAGCCCTACGTGGACAATGGACATTGGCCTCCTCAACAATTCGCCTCCAATCACTTGCTCGGCTCCTCCAGTTTCTCACTCCCAGATCTCTCTCCATATCTTGAAGCCAGCGGGTTCTGGGGTGACCTCTTCTCCTGGCTCCTTACATTCGACCAACAAGCATCTGTTTCTGTGTTCTGCTTTGCTCCATTCGTTGTACATGGCCCAGCCAACTAAGACTACTTCTTCTAGACTTTATACGTTACTATATCCCTCCCTTGCAAGATGGCATTGACCTCTGCATTGTTTCTTATTCTCCATTCTTCTTCTTCATATATTGGACCATGTTCCTATTAGAATTCTCCTTTCAAAGATCCTCAATGAATTTATGTTTTGAGAACTAAGAACCCGTGCTTCACAGCCAGCCATATGTCACTAACGATCTTATCAGAGTTCGGTAGATTTTCATTTCAATCCACTATGATATAAGTCTAGATTTCATCATATTTTTGTTCGCATATATGCTCTGTTGTCTTCTAATTTCACTTCTGAGGTTGTTACCCAAATTGAGCTCTGGGCCGAGATATACAATTTTGTTTCAACATTTTCAAGATAGTATATATGCATATATGCTCTGTTGTCTTCTAATTTCAATTCTGAGGTTGTTACCAAAATTGAGCTCTGTGCCGAGATATGCAATTTTGTTTCAACATTTTCAAGATAGTATATTCGTCAACTTCAAAATCATCATTCGTTCTCCTTGTCAGAGCTGAGGTAGCTTTAATGTACTTGGTTTTGTTCTTGTTAATACCAAGTCCATCTCTAGCCTACCCTTCTCTAATGTGAGAAACATTCTTCCTTCAGAGCCACTGAAACTAATTGTTTATTATTGCAGCCAACGTTGGATTGAAGTACAACGCTGATTTCGAAGTTGAGAAGAGGAACGGCAAGGACCATCTGAAGCTGGTGAACCCCGTCCTGGACATTGAGACCGACGGCATCACATTCAAGCTGACAAACCTCTTCAACGGAGACAAACTTCTAGGTAACAACATTTTATCAATATTTATCTATTCCATCAAGTACAATTACTGTATGCACTTTTGAAGAGGTCCAACAAACTTGGGCTGTATCAAAAACATTTCCTATTCTAAACTCATACTCAAGTATTTCATCATTCTTCAATGTTGTTATATGGTACGAACTGCTTACTATTGAATCACTTTTTATCAAACAAAACGTTCAGCTGTCAAATTTCTTCAATAATGAATTTCGACTGCTAGTAAGTCGTTCTATTCAATAGCAAAAAAGTATTTCATCATGAACAATATAATATTACTGTATAATCTATTGGAGAGGTCCAACAGACTTGGGCTTCATCCAAAACATTTCCTATTCCAATGATTCAATGATTTATTTCAGTCAAAAAAATACATTAATACATTAGGCTAGATCATATTACAGATGAGTCATATTATTACAATAACATTTATATATTATCAAATTGAATTATTATCACAGATGCACCAAACTATTTCTTTGGAAATATGAACAATAAACGTCATAATTCATGGAAAATACACATAGCTTTTAATCCTTAGAGATGAAATTAGTACAGCCTAAAAATGTGATGTGGGTAACTTGCGAATATAATAGATAAAGTAATTACTGTACAGATTAGCTGGCAATCATTGAATTTAGGTTGGCCTCCCTGAATTCATTAATTGAATAGAAGTGATTGGAGTTCAGCCATAACTTCAACCTTCTATTAAAAGTCACAAGGGGCAGGCTTTACTTACTGCTTTCTAAACTTATACGGTACTTAAGTAGGCTATTACGATGAAGACCGCTAATTTATATCATACGATTTTGGACTTATTACTTACATGGCTATTTTATTAAAAGCAAAATTAGATGAAGAACATAGACTTCTACCTTGATAGCATATAAGAAGATATCCCATGGTATAGGGCGAATTTGAACGGATTGCAATATCACATTTTAGTAGAAAAGATAACTAGTCTCTAGATTAAAAAAATCAACATCTCTGACAACAGTGTTCAGCTATTCTGTCAATAATTATTGACCGAGCGAAGTGAGGTCTAAGATTCAAGTCGACGGTTTGGCATTTCTCTTAATGTTTAAATGTTTGAATGTTTATATGTTTTTATGTTGCGCATTTACGGCGAAACGCGGTAATAGATTTTTATGAAATTTGACAGGTATGTTCCTTTTTTAATAGCACGTCGACGTATATATAAGGTTTTTGGAAATTTTGCATTTCAAGGATAATATAAAAGGGAAAGGGAGCTTCCTCCATACGCCAATATTAGAATAAAAATCAGACTATAGAATATAAAGAAAATAAAAATCTCAGTACCCTTTTTTTAAAATATTTTATCACGACATGTTTCGGTCATTTATGCCATTTTCAAGTGATATCACTTGAAAATCACTTATAATTTGGAAGTGATATCACTTGAAAATGGCATAAATGACCGAAAAATGTCGTGATAAAATATTTTAAAAAAGGGTACTGAGATTTTTATTTTCTTTATATCAATATTACAAGTAGCCCTATACAGGAAACAGGCTATAGAATTATTCATCATAAATCAGCTGACAAGTGATTACACAGATGTGTGGAGAAGCCAGTCTATTGCTGTATTTCCATAAATAAGGTCTATAGTTTCAATCAGGTACTTGTGGATGAGAATACTGCGTGAGGTCTACTGTTCACAGAACTACTGGTTATTCATTAGTCAGATATTATTCTTTCCTATGTCCTATGTACAGCACACTTTGTTGAAACTATTTGAAGAGAATAATATTTCGTTTGATTTGTTCAATATATTATTATTCCCAAAATTGACAATTAACTTGTTTTTATTTTCTAGGAGACAACATGAACACGTTCCTGAATGAAAACTGGAAAGAGCTTCTGAAGGAATTTGGACCAGCTGTCTCAGAAACACTCGCACAGATCATTACTCTCATAGTCAACAACATTGCTGAGTTGGTGCCCTATGATGACGTATTCTCTCATTAATCTATCAAACCCTTTTTGGGTTCTTTAAACTGTGATCCGTCCTATACTCTTCTGAGGAGAAGCAGATACCAAATATGATGTTATTGTCGATAATATTGTACTTCACTGCAGGTGGCATCCAAGTACTCTATTAAAGCAATTTTTTATCCAATATTGTCTCTTTATTTAGATTACTATGTATTTCCTATCCTTAGCAGTTCCCATTAATCGATAAACATCAACAAGGATAAAAGATTTTTAAATGAAAAAATCCTTCATTCGAAACTTTATGTTCTATCTTAAGGTGCGTACAGACATAAGCGCCACGAACATTTTGATGTTAATTTTTTTTTATTCGCATAAATACATACATGTATGTATACATGCGTAAAGAATCAGTAAAGAATATGTATATCATGCGTAAAGAATAAATAAAATACATGCGTATTTCACCTTTCATCAATTGACGCCACGCTTATTATATTACCGTATATGATATTTGGTGTACCTGAAACTCCAAACGAGAACACTTTAGATAAGATGATAGAGGTTGGTAAGGCACTGGACATGGAAGTTCGTGCTGAGATGATTGATGGGTGCCATCGATTGAGGAAACAGAACAATCGGTCAACTCCTGGTATAATAGTGCGGTTTGTACGAAGAACTGATAAGGAGTTAATGTTACACTGTTACAGAAAAGACGAGTGAAACGCACACTGTCAACACGTCATCTAGGACTTCCATCTGATACACCCATCTATATAAATCAATCTTTGTCCCGAGCAAGACGGATTTTGTTCGCGACAGCACGGCAAATAAAAATCGACAAAAAATACAAGTTTCTGTGGGTCGATAAAGGAAGCAGATTTTCATAAGCTTTATATAACTTTACAAAATTCTGATTGGGACAGTTTATACTTGATTGAGGATGTTGATAAAGCCGTTGAGTATTATTATGATTTGTTGCTTAAGGCTATGAATCAATGTATTCCAACAGTAAATAAAATAAGTAGTATTAAGTATCCACGTTGGTTTAACAATGGTATCATAAAAAATCTCAAATTAAAAAATAAGTTAGCCCGTTTGAGAAAGTTTTCAAATCATTATAAGGAAAGGTTTCGAGAAGTTCGAACTCAACTGAAGTTTCAAATAACAGTTGCATATCACAGCTACATGACAGGTATACAAAACAGTGCTAAGACTAACATTAAAAGTTTTTGAAACTACGTGAAGGATAGAAGAGCAAATAGAACCGTAACTGGGGAATATGAAATTGACAATGTGAATATTCCTGCTAGAGAAGTATCTTAAGCATTTGCTGATCATTTTGCCTCTGTTTATGATAATGATACTCACTTTGTTTTCGACGACATAGTAGGTCCCAATAACAATATTTCAAAATAAACGGTGTCTGACACTTTTAATATAAGAATAATTACTGAGGGAGAAGTAGCTGAATCTATTAAAAACCTAAAACCTAAAAGATCTTGTGGTCCAGATAGCATACCCCCCCCCCAATATAATAAAGGGCTATGGGGAAATTTTGATTAAGCCTCTACACTATTTATTCAACCTGTCCATCCGTAAAAACAAGTTTCCTAGTAGGTGGAAGGAGGCAAGAGTCACTCCAATTCCTAAGGGTGGAAAATTAAATGATTTGAAAAACTTCAGGCCAATATCCAACTTGAATGCATCTGCAAAAGTATTCGAGTATGTACTGTTTGAGCATATTTTCAATAATTTTAAAACATTATAACGGTTAGTCAGCATGGTTTCCTTAAAAAACGATCAACTGTCAATAATCTTCTCCTATTTACTAATTACATTTCAAGTCACCTTGATAAAGGCATACGTGTTGATGCAATTTACCTCGATTATTCCAGAGCTTTTGATAAGGTTGACCACAAAATCCTTCTGCAGAGAATGTTTGCCTTTGGTTTCACATCCGAAATGGTTGCCTTCTTTCACTCATACCTTAGTCAGTGTTTATTCTTTGTGTACTTAATCAATATTAGATCAAAATGTTTCACGAGTGGTTCAGGTGTGCCCCAGGGGAGTAATCTTGGGCCTCTTTTGTTCCTTTTACTTATTAATGACATTCCAGAGTGTATTAAAACCAGTAATTGTCTTATTTATGTAGATGATGTTAAAATATATCGAGCTATACAGGATGATCAGGACTCTCAGATGTTACAGGAGGATTTGGGTAGGTTGAATGATTGGAGTGAAAGAAAGAATCTGCCATTAAATGTGAAGAAATGTAAATTTATTGTCTTCACTAGACAGCAACAGATTTTTGCTGACTACAAATTATTAGATGAACATCTTGAAAGAGTTAATGTGATTAAGGATCTGGGTGTCTACATAGACTCCACTCTCACCTTCAGAGATCACATTAATTACATCCTTAATATTTCAAATGAGATGCTAGGATTTATCATGAGAAATGTCAGACACTTCACAGACATTGATTTAATCAAGATGCTGTATCTGGCCTTGGTGAGAAGTAGACTTGAGTATTGTGCAGTCGTTTGGAGTCCTTATCAAGAGATATATTAGTAGTATCGAACGCATACAAAATAAATTCCTCAGATTAATGTATTACAAGAAGTATGGACATTCATGCCCGTATAACTAACTATTCTATGAGGTGTCTGAGAGTCAGTTTTCAAAAATTATGTCGTTGAAGAACAGGCGGGATTTCATATCATCAATTGCTCTATTTAACATATTGAATAATCATTTAGACATTCCGGATCCGGATATTATCGAACTATTTAGTATCTTTGTTCCGTTAAATAGACCTAGATTAAATATGTTTTTTGCTTTGGACAGAATATACACTGTACATCATGCAAATTGCTTCTTACAAAAAACTGTTAGATTGTACAATTCTTTGAATACGATTCTAGATAATATATTCGCTGATAATTTGCGCAATTTTAGTGAACAATGTTATCAAGCTCTTAAATTATTAATGCTAAATCAATTTTGCAGACCATAAAAATTTAAATTTCAAATTCTTCTTCTTAAAATAGGCTTGCTACTTATTATTTTTTTTCAATTAGTCTATTTTTTTTATTATTTCTTCAGTCTTTTTTCTATTTTGTCTTGTGTTATTTTCTATTTAAAATGTTTCTTCCAAACTATTTTTCGTTTTTTCTTTCTTACTAATTTAGTTTCAGTTTGTGTAAACAATTGATTTTCAATGAGGCTTGTTTTGGCATAAAGCTGTAAGCCTCTATAATTATGTTGTAATTTTTCTATTGATGTAAATAAATAAATAAAAAAATATTAACTCTTCTATACAAAAATATAGATAATAATGTGATGAGAAGCAAAATGCGCGTGCTCGTGTAAGGTTCGACAAACTAATGCGTCATAAAAACGAACATTTTAATTTAACAGGCAGAAAACCTGTTGAATTTCAATCATAATAAAATATCACGAGAACCAATCAGAAAAGACTTTTTTGAGGGCTCCTCTGATTGGTTCTGGTGACATTTAACCACTGTTAAAATTCAACAGACCTTTGCGTAGCCGAGCCTAAATAATCTAATAAATGAGGATTGAATATTGATAAACACATTAATCAATATATATATTTTATTGAAAGATAGTGTGATTTCAATTATTATTTACATAAATCAATAAAGACTTAATGATTAATTAATATAGATGGATAAACTATTTCAAAATTTTATTATTGGACAAATTATATTATGATTTTCAAATTCACTACATATATTATAATATCATATATCTATAGTTAACGGCTAAGAGATATCAAACACAATGAGGAATTTCCTTTCAAGATTCTATTTGCAATAGTTTTGATGATAATTTTCTACATTATTTTATACTATACACCACCAACTCAGTTGGATCATATCATACGAAATATCTTATTCAGCATATCTGATAAGCTGATAATCTTTCATAGTTTTTATAAAACTTTCAATGTATAAACCATTTTCATTTACAAATATTCTTTGTACAACTATTTCCTCAAAATCTATTCCAATTTTATTGTAAAATCGCCTACAGATTCAATTACCTAATGGATGATAAATTCAATCTAATAACTATACAATTCAAATTAGAAAACATGAGTTCTGTTGTGAACGTTTTAGAACATTTTATTGCTATCTGAGAGATAATATTATATTAAGCGACAAATTTGCTTATAAATTTCAAAAAACTACTTCATTGCACACATATTTTAATTCAAAATTTATTTTAAAAAATACTAATTCTCTATTTCATCAGCAAGTTCAAGCAAGAAGTCGTCCCATTAAATTATTATTGGAATGATAAACTATTGAAAAGTGAAGAACAATTTAAAAGGGGAAAATTCAAATTATAGTCGAAATAATCATTATTATGCATAATTAGTATGCAGAATAATGATTATTGCCACATTAAATTGGTAAAGAATAATTATGAATTGGAACAGTATGTTGTCAAATTCCAAATTAAAGTTGGGATTTGAAAACATGGTGTCAATTCTTCTGATCATCTGAATAACAAAAATTACTTTTTCCTACAGCTACCTCGGAAAGTTTCTGTTCCTGTACTGATCACAATACCCAAAGATTCACTTTTCCGCTCTAGTGCGGGAAATTTTTTTCTGCACTCCATATTTGCAACATGGCAACGCAAAATAGTAGGTTATATGGAGCACCAGTGCAGGAAAATCAAAATTAAGTTGGTAACAGTGACTGTGGTGCACGTTATAATAATATGAAGGCAGTGGACAACAGTGGATGACAGCGACAGCCACCACATGAGTGACAGCCGCCTTCATTCATTTACTAATACATTATTCAATTTTAAATAAATTAAGGTTTTTATTAATAATAAAATTACACAGAAAAACATTTGATGGATTTTAGGGAATTTTACCCATAATTACTAACTTTTCATATTCAATGGTAACTGTAGGGAAAATTTAATGTGAAATACGTGCGCAAAGTTCCTCTGCTGCACTCAAGAAACCATTCCGCCCTGGCCTACGGCTCGGGCGTAAACGTTTCTTTCAGTGCAGCAAACTGTCAGCGCACTAGTTGCACAAATAACTATTTAAAATCAATAATTGAAAGATATATTGAGTTTTACAATCGAAAATGATAGTTATTATTGACTTGTCCTCTGAACATTATTTATTCATGTTCTGCAAAGATATAAAAAATGTTAATCAGAACAGTCAAAAGTTGAATCTTGATGAATTTTTAAATTTGATTAGGTTCTGAATCAAATAAAATTGATCAGATTTGAATTGTTGTGAAAAACAATTATTCGAAAATGGTTAGCATCAAACTAATTGCAAACAGAACTCGCTTTGTTATAAGATTATTTTATAAATAAATAATATTACGAACAGTGTTTCAAAAAAATATTATTACAGGTTCATGAATGATTAGCCAACATCCTGAGCTCTCTAAACACTTACACAAACACGTAATTAAAAAAAAAAAACTTTCCTCTATTCATGTACAAAAAATATTTCAATGTTTATTTCCTCCAGCTTGTTTCCAAATATATTACTCTACATAATAAGAAAAAATGCTAAATCTAGAAGTAATATCCAATATGAATTCATTTTAAAAACTACCACAATTTGAAATCTATAGAGGAGATTAATAGGTTCTCCTCTTCAAGTGGCACAACTATTCATGTTTTGTACAATTACCTCTTAAGAATTTAATTATTTATTTCTTCATAACTTATCCAAAATCTGCATAGTTTATACATTTTTCATCATTTTTTTAATTAACAAAAATATATAAAATATCGATCAATTTGTCAACAAGTTTGCACTTTTCTCTATAAGTGTACAAATAAATATTTTTTCACTTCATATACCTACAAACCTGATGAGTATTTACAAATTTGAGTTTTCTTATAAAATTGTTCCATCGTCTAATATTTGTAAACTCTCAAGCACATGTAAAATTATATTATTGTTAAATATTGTATCAACGGGATTTACATTTTCTAGATGAGTTATTTAATGTTTAAACATCACAAACCGTATAATACAATTAAGTGGAAAAATGAACCGGTTTTATAATATCTACATTATATCGCTATGAGAAGATGCTAAAATGTAGAATGTTGAAAAATATTTATTGCATTAATAACTACTAATATAAATAGGTTATTAGTTGACGAATGTTTCAAGCTCATTTCTATAAAAATTGCAGGAAAAAAGATTATTTTCAAAATGAAAATCCAGTTAGTGATCATATCTACAAATTGTGGGTGTTCTTCTTAAATTGGTGCATTCATTTGAGATGACTGGTAACATAATTTTATAACGAAATGAATTCAATACTGCAATAGAAAAATATGAAGTCTACAACTATAAAAATTGTACAACTATATAAATATCACTCAACCTGAACAATGAAATTCAGCTCAGTAGAAATTAATAAACAACTGTATTATAATATTCTTGATTGAGTATTTTTTAATTGATGTGAGTTAATTTTTTTGTAAATTCACTTTATCTCATTACAGATTAAGCATTTTCTTCATTTATTTATGTCCGAAGTAAAACATACGTATTATTTATTAAGTATAAATTCATAAAAAATAATAATTTATCTTCAATTACTTTTGAAAAATGAGATCAAGAAATGATAATAGTACAGTATACAAAACAAAGCTTATTACGATATATTCAAGTATTGAACAGCATAGTTAATATCCTTATTAATTATAATAGTACGGTATACAAAACAAAACGTATCATGGATTATTCCAGCATCGAACAGAATAAATAAAAGCCCTGTTATTCGAAATAAATTTGGGTGTTGGTTTGGATAAGTCTAATCCAATCATGAACTTTACCCAAATTAAAGGATTCAATATATTTTTTGTGGATTGTTGTTTGATTAAATATATTTGATGATTTCATAACCAAGGATCAAGGTAAACCACGGATTATTTGAATAATATTTATCATCTATTACACTACTTGCTGTGAAAGACTGTAAGAGCTGAGTATTTAATTTTCAGAAGTCGAATGCAAAATATCAAATGATGGAACATTAGATGTACTACAAGCAAAAATTGCTAGAGAATCATGATAGATTGGAGAAATCGTTAAAAATAAAATAGGAAAGAATCTTATAAATACTTCTAACTTATATTAATTAAAGCAGCATTGAAATTAAAATAATGTAAGCAAAAAAGCTACGCAAAAAGGTATTAATGAGGAAATTAATAACTAGATCATCTACTAATAATTATTATTTCAAATATCTAATTATCATCTAATGTCAAACTTCAATAAACCAACAAGGAAATAGCTTTCACTACCTACTAATTTTCCTTGAAATCATTTCCAATTAAAGTTCTGAAAGATTATGGAAGGCTAATTTTCTAAGCTCTCCCTCTCACTTACTATCAACAACATATAATTAGCATTTACAATATAATACAAAATAGAATTGTAAATATACATTTTGTACTTTCGTTTTCAGCGTTCTTATCTCCTTGTCTATGAAAGTTTTTGTTCGTCACATCCACGGGAAACTCGAAATTTAGTATGATAATGTTCAATGTAAGATCACTTACTCAACCATGGTTAATCATCATAAACAAACAAAAAATCATTGAGCACATTTTTCGTAACGAGATAATTTATTGTAAAATTCTTTTCATGACTTCTCCCACATTGCTTCAAAGTAGACTGGATTTATCAAGGAACATATAAATAAATTATTTACAGGACTATAATCTTTATATCTCGTAGTAAACTTGCTTTTATCTTTTTCTATGGATTCTGAAAACTAATAACACTCTAATAGTGGAGAACTTTTTTGAACGAATAGAGCTCAGTTATGGAATTCCAAATACTGATTGGAGTTAAAGAAATGGAGACCTTAGGAAAAATGTGCAATACAGTATCAAATGCTACTTTTTTAAATAGAAGAATATATTTTTATAAATTATTTTGAAATTAAGAGCTTCCAATATATTTTCCACAATGTAATAATATTTACAGTTACAATAATAACTCATATTTTTACATTTTAAATTTTTATAATTCCTTTTGGAATTGTATTTTATCTAATAGTTTAAAGACTACTGTAACAGAAATTAGGTAACTAAATTATTATTGCAACAGAGTTGGTTTCTCTAATCTGCAACTACTCCTCCATGCATGAGATTTGCATGAGAGTACTTATTGCCGATCAAATAAAGGTGATATAAATTATTCATGTTATATTAAAATTGATCTACATTTAGATATCATTCATTATTTTTTATGCATTGTTTTAGCAATTAAGAGTTATTATTATTATTATTAATTGTTGCTCTTGAGTAACTAAAGATATTATTTAATTCTCAGCAATTTTATTTTATTGGGTTCTAAAGTATTTCAATTCTTTTGAAAAAGACTCAACTGCTCCAATATGTCGAACAAATATGCTCAATGCTTAAAAATTTTCAAAACACATAACAAACACAGAATAAAATGAAAAGTATCCTCAAATTGAATAAAACAATTGAAAATTATAAAACTTCAATAATAAAACACACTATACAATATCAAACAGTAAAACCGTCATATAATTGTCAGTTATTAATTCAGAAGACTAATCACTGGTCTCATTATCAGTAACAACTGAAAAAATAAACAAGATTCTCCACTCTTGAAGACAATGATTCAAGATAAGACATTTATTACGATTTTGCAAATAGTAAATCCAACACAGTTACTGTATGTAGAAGTACAAACCAAAAACGTATTTCCTTCAATTATACAACATCGTTGCAAAAATAAAAAAAAGGCTTTCAAATTTGAATTTAGGATATAGAGTTAGCCTCTAATACAGCACGTTTCACGTTTTTTCAAACATATCCACAAAAATTTCAAGTTGTCCCAAGTAACAAGTGACGCAATATTATCGTGTGCAGAAAACCTTATTCCTTCCAGCACTTCAACACTATCACATACAATTATATTTATATATCTACATCAATTTATATACTTATAAATACAGTACTTACAGTATTTACTTTCTATCATAAAATACAATCGCACTCTGGTTCAATGCATCAAGTGAAAAATAATAAATATATATTTCTTCAACTATTTACACACACACGAACACTGATTTTTCACTAAATCTGTTCACTTCTAGTTAATAGTGCTATTTGTTAATAGCACTATAGTTAATAGTTCACTATTGTTTAGAGCTTTTAGAACTAGTTGAAAATGGCGATCTCCTATTTTGTCCTTTCTTCAGGTTATAGAGACACTCTAATCCCACACGTTTTCTTCCTGAAAAATAAATGCAATATTGTTAAATTTTATTACTATTTCAATATCAGGGTATTGGTATGCTGCACATTCACCATAATAATACATTTCCGTATAATATTAATATAATTGATGATAATAATAATAATAATAGTAGTATTCAGTAATAGTGATAATGGAGTTATCAAAGAGGTGGGGATAATTCCCACTATTATGTATTATTGCCTTGTTCAATTAATTTGAACATTTGTAGCGCTGATATACCCTGGGTATATGTATTATATTTTATAATATGTTGTATTATTCTATGGAAATAAATTCAATTCAATTCAACTGCTTGGATATAATGAAATGTAGAACTATAATATTTAATGGAGGAATATAAGTGAATAAAAACAAAGTTGAGGCTCATTTCACGAAAATTATCAAGTGAAATTTAAATGTTGTGATATTATTCAATTTTTGGTGTAATTTCAAGTATCAATATACTCTTATAAAAAGGAATTTATAAATCCAATTATGAATATTATGATCCAACATCATTGAAGAAAAATAAACAATAAAAAATCGGTGATACAAAAAACCTAATCTTAAAAATGTTGCTGGCAGCGTTTCGCTGTGATGACACAACAATGTATATCGACTGAGTATCTACCATTTTCGTGAAATGAGCTTCAGCCTTGTGTTTATTTACTTATATTCCTCCATTAAATAATATAGTCCTACATTTCATTATATCCAAGCAGTTGAATTGGATTTATTTCCATAGAATAATACAACATATTATTAAATATGATGGCCAGCCTAAGCTAGAGGAGTAATTAAAGCAGTGTAGGCCTACCTTAGCGAGGCAAGTGACGATAGAAGTTGGTGTGTTGCGGTGCATAGAAGGGAGTGCTGCTCACATTGACAGGCTCCAGTGCGGGGGGCCGCAGCAGGGGGGGCGGCCCAGCCAGGGGGCCCGGGATGGGGGCGCCGCCAGGGGGAGGATAGGTGCCTGCTGGAGGCGGTGCCACTCCTGGAAAAAACAAAAATTAACGAGTTGCAAAAAAAGCGCCTATCGTTTATATCATTTTCCACTTTGGTACAGTTCTGTAACTTCTATTCTATCCTTTCTATTCTGGTCCTTTATTCTTGACCTATTCTGGTAATTTCAAAATTCAATTCTATATAATGAATGAAAAAATCCTTCATAAGTCGGAGTTAAGACTTTCAAGTTCTCTCTACCACTCAAACCTCGCAATAATCAGTTGAGAGATACGAGAAGACGGAGACTTCAATAAGTAACGAGACAAACAAATAATCCTCAAGAACGCTCAATTGAATAAATGAAAAATGTTCAGGGTTGTGCTCTTTGGATCCAAAGATCTCTTTTTACTGGATCCAAACTGCTCTCGTAGATATGAACCACTAGAAGTAAGGAAAAAGGTAAATTTTCTTGGTATTCACATTGATGAAAAACTGACCTGGAAAGAGCATATCAAAGGAAATAAATAGAAATTCCTACATTCTTAAAAGGCTTTCCAAATATTTAACTGAAGATCGGCTTCTTCTGGTTTATTATGGAATCGTGTACTCTCATCTAGCCTATGGTATAGAAATATGGGGAGGAGCTGCCAGTTGAATACATGAATAGACTTTTTCTCGTTCAAAATAGAATATTGAGATATATTAAAAAATATTTTATTTATTTACTTTTGAGATATATTTTCGGACTAGGATATAGACTTTTGTAGAACTTCATTTCAGAAACTCTAAATTTCATCACAGGATAAGGGTAAATAAGAAATTATCAGAGAATGATCCATTTATTAAAGGGGTCATATTTTTCAATAAATTGCCAGAGCACATCAAATCCCTGAAAGGCAACCAATTAAAATCTCAATTAAGAAAGATCTTGGGAGACAGGCCGACATATAGTATTAGTGATTACTAATATTGATCATATTAATGTATATTATATAATATTACTATATTAATAATATATTCTTTGTATTTATTTAATTTATAGATTCACTGTTCAACTCTCTTTTTCTTTGTACTGTAAAGTGTATGTGTTCTGGCCAGAGAATTCGAATTGTAGCGCCAGAATGCCAGACTGTGGTTCTGCGAATAGCAGGCTTGTGTTTGCGCCGACGCAAACCGTCCTGCTTGCTTGGCATTCTGGATGTTTTTTATGAGTCGTCCTAGTTTTTGTCTGTCTTGTCTCGTCAGCCGTTGTTGTTGCAAGACCAAATTTGTGTTTGTCGGTCATGTAATTTCGATCGGAAATTTCTAGTAAATTGTTTGAGTGTCGTGTGTGTGAATTATGAATATAACAGCGTAAATAGTATTGAATTGAATTAATTTGAATCGGATTTGAATTTATAAAGAATCCAGTTTGAGCTTTGTTCAAAACACAGTGCATAGCCTGCAAGTTGAACGCGAAAAGGCAGCCCGGAAGCAAGAACCTATCTTCCCAAATTTCGTCCCACCCTGAACCTGACCAAAACACCTAATAAAGGCTTCGAAGGGCAAGTAGTCAAGATTGGAATAATTTGGTGAGTTTTTGCTCTTTTTTATTGTTCATTAATGCAGAGTTTAACTGTACAAATAACCTGGCTCAAATTGAAGATTAAATTTTGCCCATTGTTTGTATTTGATTATTTAAATAGTAAATTACAGTCCTCTGGTAGCTCTAGCCTGAGCTTTGTTCAGAACAGTATGTTTCTTTTAAAAAAATGTTAGAGATTAGGAAGAACTGACTGTTACAATCTTGTAATCTTGCTTGATATGGAAATAAACTAATTATTATTATTATTATTATGTTCACGACATAAAGTTGACATCTGAGTAGTTGGTCAATCTTATCAAATTTGGACAAAATAAATACAAAAAAGCTTTACAAATAATAAATATAAGAATATGCTACTGCCGTTAACTAAAATACTAAAAATTAAGGAAAAGTTATTTAATAAGAAATAATAGCAAAATGTTATCCTTATTCATGATATTATAATAGTTTATTATATGAAGATTCAATAATTAGAAATAATAACGAAATGTTATCCTTATTAATATTATAAATGATAGTTATTAAATGAAGATTCAATTCATGATCACATGTATGAGTACAGTAGGTGAGGCAAATACACCGGCAAAAGGAAGATTCCTTGTGCGCCAGAGTGAGTCGTAATATCAACTTAATCAGAGTAATATATAAACTTGAATTTACATCAATGGCCCTTCAAGTTTTATCAAAATTTCTATAAACTAGGCATAAGAATGCGTACCTGGGGGCGGCGGAGCATAGTACACAGGATGATAGCCGGGAGGCGGAGGCAGCGGTAGAGGCTGCTGTTGTGGGGGTGGTGGAGGCGGCGGAGGTGGTGGTGGCGGAGGGGCGGCTCCCTTCTTGGACTTCTTCTCGTTGTGAGGCGGAGGCGGAGGAGGAGGCGGCGGAGGTGGCAGCGGAGGCATTTCTTTCCGTTCAGCCAGGGTTGGAGTGCTGCCTCCGAGCACCGACTGGAGGGGCGGCATTCCAGCGGCTGAAATCAATCAATCAATAATGCAATCAATCAGTGATACAATCGATCAATAATACAATCAAATCAATAATCAGCTGTGCTTTTAGTATCAACTTTGTTTTTTCAGTCCCTCTTAAAAAATTTCTTCAACATGTGAGTATTTCCTATTATATTCATAATAATATGTGATATTTTATGTGTATTTGATTTTGAAACATTCATCCTATACTATTAAACGAGCAATTATTGTTTATATGTTTGGATGTTTTTATGTTTATATTTATATCATAGTGAAATCATAACCCTATTTTGGACTTTAAAAGAATAAATACGTCCTTGGAAAAACAGCTGGAAATATTGTCGTCTGTCGATACCGTAAGGCTAGTTTCACACTCATTCGGTTCGTTTCGTTTTCGGCAAATTCCGATAAGTGTGAAACGGTAATTCGGTTTGAATTCGTAAACCTGTTGTGCCTCCTCTCATATAACTGTTGAAATAATTGAACGACTGAGAAAATAAATAAATAAATATAAACTATAAATTCAATCTTTCGTTACACATTTTCTATGTTTTTACACTCCATAGCGAAGCTCGGTCCTCCGATATTATTTGATAATCTGCTTTATGAAAATATTCTTGGACTGAAAATTTTTAGCTGAATCAACTTTGTATTTTCAGTTTTTCTCCAAAATGCCGTTTTTAGTATACATTATTATAGTGATAATAATGTAGTATTTCTTCTATATTTAATTTTGAAATATAGTTCAAAGCTTCATGAGTATTTCCTATTATAGTGATAATCATGTGTAATATTTCTTCTATATTCAATTTTAAAGATATCCACTCTTGAAAGATGGTGAATTAAAAAAAATCAGTATTAACTAACTCTATGCTGTCCGGACTTTAACTCAAAAAATAAAATTTACATGCTGATCAATAATTAATTGTTCAGCATTAAATTCTCTTAAACAATAGAAATAGTATCAATAATTATTATTGATGTACTCACCTTGTCTTGAATTAATAGCAGCTTTCTCCTCATCATCGACAAACAGTCCAAACTCGCGTCGCAACCTCTCTGTCAGATTCTCTCTCTGCCTCTCCACCAGTGTAGGAGCACTGTTGAACCTAGATGTGCCTGTACCACCGCCTGCCACACAAACAGCACTCATTCAACATTCTCTCCCTAAATAAAATTCACCCAAGCAGGTTCTGTAACCTTTTGGGTCATTATTCACAAAATGTTAATTATCGAAATTATTACACTGTAGACTAAGATTCATTCGAGCACTTTCAATTGAGTGTTGGAATGTTTATGCTAAGGGTAGATTAAATTGAATGTAATAATTTCTAATGAATGTATTATGTCTTATGATGGATAATAAACTTGAGTGTTGGAATGTTTATGCTTATGCTAAGGGTAGATTAAATGAATGTAATAATTTCTAATGAATGTATTATGTCTTATGATGGATAATAAACTTGATTTGAATTTGAAAAAAAGAATTAAGACTCGATGAAAACTTACTTTCTCGAATATTTATCTCCAATTGAATATAAATTATCATTTCGAATTCAATCAATGCTATTTGGAGCATTGTCATAGTTCTGTACATTCACCTATTCGCTTTTGTTGTGATTGTGAATAAATTCTGAATTATACACATAACGGGTATTATACACATACAAAAACCCATTGGCCGTTTTCACACTAAAGTAGGGTTACATTAGTCAAGTTTACTTGTCTATAATTTGAGTTAAATGGGCGATCCCCACAATGAGATTTCGCACAATGATAATGTAAGATTTCAAGATTATGTTCTATGAAAATCACCTGTTCAATGCACTTAATTTAGTGGAGAGGACTCCTCAAGGATCAGTCATAACTTCTGGAACAATGATCGGTTCTCCTCGTACTACAGATCATTCTTCTCGGCTCGTCAAGGCGGTTCAAAATCACGTATCATATGTTAAATTCGTACAAGAAATTTATTGTTGAGTGTACATCAGCTCATATTTCAATACACAAAATAATGGAGAATTTCTATATTCAAAGCTACATCTTAAGAAATACTCTAGATAAAAATTCAAAATCTAGTCAAGTATGTGAAGAATGTTTTCCTCTTCTCAGTATAATGAACAATACATTCGATTTCATACCTTTAGAAAGTTACAACCGATTGAAAAAAATGGCGATTTCAGTATTTCCATTTTTTTCGTGATTAACCAGTTAATCATAATTCTCTAAAACGAGTTTGATACATCATGGAAACTCATGATTGGTTCGAAATTGTAGAGAATATCATCCTCTACGAGCATAGTTGCCTTAAATTATTCTTGAACCACTGTTTCCTATCTTGAACTGACGAGATCGTAATTGTGAGGGAAGTATCATCGATTTGTTGATTTTTTAAACGATCGAATCGTATTCTAATAACATATTTTTCATAAATCGTTTACAGCAAATAAAAGAGAAGATGTATAATTGATAAATCTATATAATAAGAGAGAGTAGGTTTGTGTTTGTTCGTGTGTTCGTTTGTTCGCATCAAAACATGTCAACTTGTGGATTGCATACCGCAAAAACGGGAATGATCTCCAAATTTTGCATATAGATTCTAAAAATATCAATCTGGTAACGAATAAATGTGTAACTGTGTTACTAGGGTACTAGATAAGAAAAATGATTGAACTGACCTGTGGCAGCCTTAACATTAGCAGCAGCTGTTTCGAGCATTATTGCTTTGGCAATGATGTCGGAGGGGTTAGTGGAGGCAGCCTGGGTGGCTGGCCCTGCCTCGTCCTCACTCGACGACATTGACGAGGAGGACTCCTCGTCCTCCTGGCGTCGACTCTGCGACTTCGAGTCACTCGTCCGAGTCTCCTCTCCCTCTCCCTCACCCTCACCCTCGCCTCGACTGTCCCTGCTCTGGCCGCCCTTGCGTTGTCGGTATTCAGAGATCGACAGCTGTCAAACAACATTTACATCAATTTCAATTTATTCATTCAAACAATGCCGGATCTACATGTTGGCCCAATGTCGGCCAGTGCCAGTGAGCTCGTTCTGGGAACACGGTAAATTTTTCCAAACGGCGAAAAGATCCGCGTCCCATGGGAACCATTTTGTCAGTCAAGACATATAAAGACAGCCCAGAAGGTGTATTATGGATATTTTTAGCCCTAATACGCTGCAGCATCTTCTTTTGGGGGAATAGTAAGAATAACTTACATACAATATTTAAGATGCAAAAGAAAGCTGTTCGTGTTTTGGAGAGGGCTTGCGGCCATCCAATTCATGTACGCCCATTTTAAGAAAATACAGGTTTCTCACGGTCCCAGCATTGCACGTCCTTGAGACTGTAAATTTTGTCTTCAGAAATTCAGAGAGATTTGAAGAAATCTAGTTTGCCATGGCTACAGCACAAGAACAAAGAGTTAAGCGTATATCAGTACCCGGCTCACAGACTGACACTTTTGGAAAAAGGACCATATTATTCGGAAGAATGCCTGAACCATGCCTGAAAGAATAAGGTTATGTGACATGTTCATGACTTGAGCTCTGCTCGAATTTGTGACTTCACGTAACAAATGACAATAATAATAGTAAATGTTCCAAAATCCAGTTACTACTAAATTATTCCTGCTTCGCACTGAGACCGCGGTGCATTCAGAATGTACCACAATCGAGGATCTGTCATTGGTCGATGGGATGAAACCACCTTCGTATGCGCTGATCTAACATAGATAAATGGTCTAACATAGCAAATCCACAGAATACATAAAAGACGTTGATAACTTTATGAATTCTTCTTTATAAAATATTTGTGTGGAAGAAGTGCACACTTTTTCTCTTTGTTCATTTACGGAGTTAGTAAACGACACACTTTGGTAGAGATCAACTTCAAATGTGCGCCCCAAAAGCTTGAATCAAAGATTTTAAAGTGACTTTCCTTGGGAACACCATAGCTTTGGGACTGGTAGCTTTGCACCAGCCACATGATAGGTACTCACGTGACATGGAACCATTTACCACTGGAACTGGAACAATTCAACATTTACCGTCTTCCTAGAACGAACCCAGTGTGTGGACGGGTGGTTTGCCGGCTGTGGCCTTTACTGGCCTTCATTGACCTACGTTGGGCTGCCAGGCTGGGCCAGCTTACTAGGCCAAGATAACAGTACAAACACACAAGTGAATACATGCAATCAGCATTCAAGTCAACAAAAACTCGAGAAAGATAGTCTTTGTTTCTTATGAGAGTGTTTACTATTTATATTCCTCTTTACTGTTCATCAACTGCTGAAATGGAAATGCAGATTGAAGTTTTCAACAATTTTACAACATTTTGAAATTTATTAAACATTATAACATTGGAAATTTATTTAGCAAAAATATTTTTTCAATTGAATCAGCATAAAATACGTTTTATATGACTCGAGCCAACTCTAAAACAATTTCGATCCCATACTACAATATTGTAAACCTTGTCTACAAACAAGTGACTACTTGCTGTTTGTAATCACTAAAAACAGGTGACTACACCTCTAGTGCCATTACAGCCTCCACTACCATTATAACAGTTGTACTCAACTGTGACTATAACTAGATTTACTTGTACGATAGAATCAAGTTTCTAACCACTTTCTTGCGGGCGGCCGGTGTTATCTTCTTCTCCTCTTTGGTCAGCTTCCCTCCTTCTCCCTCCTGGCCGACATTCGTCACCTTCCTCTCGTCTTCCTCCTCTTCCTCTCCTTCACCAAACTCCTTGCTCCTGATCCTGGGATCCTCAGCAGGACGATCCTCGGGTGTCCGAGGATGACTCATCACCGGAGATTCCCCGGTTTCCTCGTAATCACTCACTCCCTGTCACACAACAAGCCATCGATTACTCTTTCGGTCTCTTTTCTTCAGATGCACTTACTGACACACAATAAATTTATAAAAATCTATTACTCTTTCCATTCATTTTCCTCAGATGCAGTTTTCCAGTAAGTTGGCATAAATTCAAAATTATTGGACTCATTTCTAATGCTGGGGTTCGATCCTCATGTTCTCAATATACTAAACCTGTCATGGCACTGATAAAAGAATATTCAAAATACTAATCATAGATTATCATTTTATGACTTATCAGCTTGGTACTATGCTATTATTTCAATTTATATAGTATCATAGATTATAGTCTCTGAAATGCTCCTAGACTTGACTCAGCAAGTCTTGAAATATAAGAATTTCGTCAACATGAAGACTAACCACAATACGTTTTTGTTCAGTAATCACCGCAAAGCATGGTATTTCTCACGTCTAAACTACAGGTTTTAAATAATTTATTATGTAAAATGACTCAATCAAACAAAATTGATCGTCAATCTTTATGATGTAATAATTTAAATAAAATCAACTTACATCATTTTCATCCATATCAGAGTTTTTCATTCTAGGAGGCGAGCGTGGGACGCCCTCATCTTCATCAAAATTCAACTAAAAAAGGTAATAAAAATAGAATATGAAAATTTGTTATAATTTATCGCAATATCACCAATGCCATTCATCACAATATCACCTACTTCATAGGTTACATAGCAATTAACAATCTAGTATTTTTATTCAATACTTTTCACACCTTCATTGACAAATTGTATTCAACTCAGCAAGTTATTGTCTATAGCAGTTAAATTTCCTTAATTTTCTGTTACAGCAAAATATTCAAAGTAAAGAAACTACAAATCTGAAATAGAGAATTTTCAACAAGGAAAACTAATATTTTTTTTTTAATTTTGACAGGTTAAAACTGACATGGGGAGGCTTGGAGCGATAAAAGAAAATGCTGAGGAGCGTACTACGTGGAGACAGTTTCAACTTAGATATAGATGGCCCTGGGAGTAAATTTAGACATTCTTCTTGAGTGTGTACCTTCAAACTTGAAAAATGAAAAAGCCAACAATATCAATCAATAGTAATTGTGAATTGAAATAAAGCTACCTATTTAGTGAGATGCGCTTGAAACTGTCAGCATTTCTTAAAAATAACGACAATTCTTCACTTTCAACAAATTGTGACAGTGAGAGTGAGATTAACTTTAAACTCTTATCATACATCAACATCAATGTTTCACATTCAGCCAATGCTGAAAGCTTTAAATGAATCACTACAGTAGAAAACTGAAGTTTGTATTTACCCGCATTTTTCTTATCTATCTATATAAATAAAAATCGAGCCTCAAATTTTGACATTCAATAACTTTTTTATGTGTGCACCGAATTTGATGATTTTTCTTAGTTGTGTTCGATATGTTTAGAATCAGGTTTATGGCCTATCAAATCTATAATCCGACTTCAGGACTCTTTCCTACGGTCCTTCAAAGTTTACATGCAATCCTTATGGGGAGAAGATTTGTGAGCTGGCCACACACAGAAATAAAAATCAGCTGTTATAATCATTGCGTCATCCAACAGCCGTCGGTAAATAGTAGACAAGAGTGTGTGCTCTTCCATAATCGCCCATGTATTTTATTCTGAACGCCCCGTCTAAAAACAAAATTACTGTTCTGTGTGTAGCCATCCAGCAGTGCGGCCTCAGATTAAAGACTTACATGTTCTAAAGACATTGTTTTGTTTCAAAATTGTGCTGTCTGGAAAATTATCTATATAAATAAAATGCTGCATCCCGCCTCCTCAGGTGTGCATCCAGCTAAAGTTTGTCATGAGATGCATTAAACTATTTGGCGGTACGAATTTCGCCGGGCCAGCTAGTTGTCAATAAATGTATGAGTGGATATATGAATGATTTTTTGTGCATGTTTTTTTTCTCTTTGACTTGTCTATTATTTGTGACCACCCAATTGGTTCACATTATGGACAGGGACAAACATAAACATGAACAAATGAATGAATTCACCTGATTTGTGCCGACAGGCGTGGTTGGAGGTGTGTACGATTGCTCCGAAGACATAGACTCACGAGCCATTCGTCGCTTTTTCAATGGCGCTACATGCTCTGTGGGCGATACTGCCATTTCTGAAAAAATAAATCATTCAAAATAAAAATATAAATAAATAGGATAAGTGAAGGTATTCTTTATACAGCATAAAACATTCAAAAAAATATATAAATAAATAGCATAAGTGAAGGTAATCATTTATACAACCTATCATTATAATGATAAACGAAACCCAACAGAAGATGAAGCAGGTTTTGAAGATCAATGTTATCAATTCCGGAATTCATTGATGTTACGCAACATAATATATTTATTGGACTTTATTACTGTTGTAAGTAGTAGTTATGTGAACAGTAGACCTCGCGCTCAGTAAGTTACATTGACCTGTTTTCTCAAAAATTAATACATATTTTATCAATTTAAAATGTCTAGGAAAAATCCTAAATAAACATAAATAACACTTTCTGTTCTATCGTACCGTGACGTGTCGTCGTCCCGGAATGTGAATGTGAGCGCTGTTATCAGGTCTGGCTGCCGTCGATACGTCGATCCTTATTGGCTGTTATCAACCCAACAGAGAACATTCTGTGTTGTGTTGGCGAAAAATCGGTGTGTTGAAATTAACAAAATAAACTACCATAATGCTGATTTCCTACAAACTTCATTTCTCACTTTTCATGATTATAGTCCACTAGACAGCTGATTTATGATGAATAATTCTAGTCTGATTTTTACGGTAATATTGGTGTTCGAAGGAAACTCCTTTTCCTTTTGTATTATCCTTAAAATGCAGAATTTTAAAAAACCTTATGTACACGTTTACGCGAAATTCAAAAAGGAACATACCTGTCAAATTTCATGAAAATCTATTGCTGCGTTTCGCTGTAAAGGCGCAACATATAAACATTTGAACATTTAAACATATAAACATAAAGAAAAATGCAAAACCGTCGACATCTTAGACCACACTTCGCTCGGTCAATTATAGTCCAATAAGAAATTTCATTTCCAGCATTATTTGACATCTATTGTAAAGGCAAAAATTGACAGTACTTCTTCAAAACAACAAAATATATCTAGCTACATTTTTATTCTCACCGTCTTCAATTTCATTCATCTATATACACTTTTCTATACAATAAATGTTGTATAGACTTGTGTATAAATTGCTAAAGCTTCATACTGGATCATTAAAGACCAAAGAAATACCGTAAATATATTGATTTGAATTCAGACACGTGGTTTCAACAATGCCTGTCCATCAATAATATGAATATACTCTACTATAGGTCATTCAGTGTGTTTTTATCTTTAACATGAAATCTTTCAATAAATTCAAATATGTTTGTAAGGGGGTTAAGTAAGTTTGAAACTGGATTTCCATTACTGATCTAATCTTTCTTATAACAAGTATAAACACATTTTTTGGCTGAAAATTTGTGTTAGAATGTGATAGTGAATCCAAACTCATAAATAAATATGATTACTTCAAATATCCAATGAAAGCTGTACAAATAGAACTAAGGAATCTGCTACTGCAAATATTGACTGTAATGATATTCCAGCAGTTAATTAACTGCAATTTCTAATAAAAACCTTCCATTTCAAATAAATATGAATATGCAAGCTAATTTTTATCTTTATTTTTCTTCCCCAATTGTTTAATAAATCCCATTTATACATTTTCACAAATGAAATAGATTCAAAATAGTTACCTTGTCGTGAGTTGGGCGATTCACACTCCTCACTGATGGCCTGACGGAGCCAGCGCTTCTTGCCGGGTCCCGGCCGGGTCGGAGAGTCGTCGGCTGCAGCCCCGGCAGGCAAAGGCGGAGACCCGGGGCTAGGGCTGGGGTCGGGCGCTTTGAACCACGTGTTCAATAGATTCTGCAACAAAACAATCGGTGAGTAACAAACTATAGTGAGTTGGCTTTTGGTCAGAGAATCAAGGTCTTGATTGAAACCACATGAATACTCTCTAATTTTATACATTATTTATATACATTGAATTTTATTTTCGAGATACATCTGTTTGTTCGTTAACAGGCGATTGTTTGATATATCGCATACCTGAAGGGATCCTTGTAAAATCAATGTAACATCAGTAACTGATTGCAATTCTCAACAGCGGACAAGGCTTAATTCCTTTTGCTGGTGATGCCAAATTACATATGAAAAGTATATAATTATGATTTTGGTATTTATGCTTACTTTTTATTATTTTATACTTTTGATTATAAAATCATGTATTTTCTTTTATTTGTTTTGAATATGTATTTTATTGTATGGCAAATAAATTATAGGCCGTCTCAATATGGGTAGTTTAAACCGTACATGATTGTATTTTTCCAAGATTGGGATTTTTTATTGAAAAGTGATGTTTATAAACATTTTGTGAGGTTTTTCTTTTTTTATAACATCGGGAGTGGTTGCCATTCGATACCTGGGTGTAGACCAAGATCCATAAGGTAGGAGTTTTTAGCTCACTCCAATATAAACATCTGAAACCCTCCGTATATTGAATAATACTGGCAATGAAGTGAATTCATTCGTTGAGATTACCTTTTTGGTCTTGGGAAACTTGAACCCGGGGGCGAGGGGCCCCACAGCGGCTGCCACAAGGAGACAGGTGTTTGAGACGGGGGTGGAGGGGGTGCCATCACTGCTGCTAGTGCTCGTGTTCATGCCATGTGGGCTCTCCTCATCTCCCTCCTCTCCTCCTCCTCTTGGCTTCTTCTCCGGTGTTCGGTGCAAGTGGTCGCCCGCATTTGAACTATCCTGCACAACAAATATGAGAATTAAAAAAAAGAATACCATCAGTTCTTAGGAGGGTGTTCACACATTGGCTCAAATAGCATACCCTTGGTCCTAATGGGAGTGTTCACACACTGACACAAATAGCATACAATTAGCTCTTATAGGAGTGTTCACACATTGGCACAAATATCATACCATTGGTCCTAATGGGAGTGTTCACACACTGACACAAAAATATCATACCATTGGCTCTTATAGGAGTATTCACACATTGGCACAAATAGCATACCATTGGCTCTTATGGGAGTGTTCACACATTGGCACAAATAGCATACAATTAGCTCTTATAGGAGTGTTCACACATTGGCACAAATAGCATACCATTAGCTCTTATACAAGTTCACACATTGGCACAAATAGCAGTTCACACATTGGCACAAATAGCATACAATTAGCTCTTATAGGAGTGTTCACACATTGGCACAAATATCATACCATTGGTCCTAATGGGAGTGTTCACACACTGACACAAATATCATACCATTGGCTCTTATAGGAGTGTTCACACATTGGCACAAATAGCATACCATTGGCTCAAATAGCATACAATTGATTCTTATAGGAGTTATAATTAACTTGGTGTTAATTAAAATGTATTATGATATTTACCTACTTTCAACTTGTTGGCAGAAAAAGCATACTGTTTGTACTTTCTCACTCTACCACGTGTGAACACACACACACATAAGAACCAAGGGTAATTATTTCTTCTGAACAGAATGTGAAAATGATTGAACGATAAAGTGACTTCTACAGCCCACTGCCAATGCAAGAGTTTTACATTTTTTGGTAGAATGATCCGAAATTTGAAGGATCAATTAGTAAAAAATGACAGAAAAGGATTAATTTGTTAGAAATAAAACATACCATGTCCAAGTAATCATTTTATAATCACTAAACATTGTTCAACATACCAATGTCTACTATTTTTACCCACAATTTATTACATTTCTTAAATTTATTTCAAAGATAGACCAATTATTTTGATTGTGTCACATTCGTACACTAATTGTTATAGGTAAACAAACGTTCATTGAAAATGAAAATTACAAACCAGTAAGATAAGACGTACTATTCCTCGACACAAGCCTAGGATTATTTGTTTGTTATGTCAAAATTGAATAGAAGTGGGAGTAACTTTGAGTAACTTGATTTGAATTGGTAAAACTATCAATTTAGAAATTTAAAATCATTGATATTTGTCAATTTTAAAATTTAAAATCATTCATATTTTAGCTGTGCTTTCAGAATATTAAGTTTGTTTTTTGATCCTCCAAAATTACTTCTTTAATATGTGAATATTTCCTATTTTAGTGATAATAATGTGAAATATTTCGGATTAAGTGTGACCTTATCTAAATTTGGGAGAGAAATAGCACAAGGTTACCTTATTTTTTCTCTCCCTATCATTTTGATGATTTACTTATTGTATGAATCAATAAAGAATCAATCAACTTAATTAGTTGAAATGATTCTCGAAATAACACAGAATAAAAATAGGTAAAATTACATACATTATTTCCCAAAACAACCACGCACACTTGAGGTACTATCATTGAATTTATGTAAACTGAAGTGCTGCTTACCTTATCAGCGAAATTATTGGGCGTGGAAAGTGCCATAAGTAGACCGGCCGCCTGACTCACAGCCGGAGTGGCGGCAGCCGAGCTCTGGCTCTCCTCTTCCTCCTCACTGGTCTCCTCTTCTCCCTCTTCCTGCTCCTCATCCTCCTCTTCCTCCTCCTCACCATCCTCAGTGTCTGAGTAGTCGGCTGGTGCCGCTCCGCGACCGCTCCTAGCGGCGACAGGTGTCGCGCGACTCTTGGCGACGGCGCGTTTCTGCGGTCGCGGCGTTGACGCGGCGGACGAGGAGCCACTGGCGGCTCGCCGCGCCCGCAAACGCGAACTGGAGAGTCGTACTTGCGGCATGCCCTGCGATTTGCCGCGTCCTTTTCGTCTGAGCACACACACACAAATCAAAATTTGATTTCTATTTCAACACTACATTCATACAAACTTACAACTTACATCAGCAAAATCTTAGACTTATCTGACATCATTTCACCTCGGAAGACTAGGGTTGAATAGGTTATTTTTTTCTCTGCCATTTAACCTATGTCAGAGGTACATGATTAGCATTTACAATACGACTAAAAGTAAGTTACATTCTCAGACATTCTTGTCCTGTAACTTTCCTTAAGCTGGACACTAACGGTAGGACATGCATGATAGACATGTATGAACATGCATTTTTAGAATAGAATTCAAATTTTGTTCACCATAGTAAGGACTCATCCATACAGTTGAACAACGTCAAGTTGGTATACAGAAATGCACACACACTTTATCATTTTATTACAAAAGACAAAAATAAGAGTAGTGAAATTTTGTTCAGACTTTCGCTGTGATGACACAACAATGTATGACGCCATTATGTGGTCATACACATGCATGTCTTGTCGTTAATGACCAGCCTTATCTGAAACTACTGAAAGGAAGCCAACAATCATGTTCGATATTCATTTCATTACGGGAATTACACTTCCAAGAGCACGGACTGCTTTTTTTATCAGGTAAATCTCATGCCTATCTGACACAATTTCACTTCGGAAAACTAGTTGATATGTTTAAATCAATTTATACAAATCAAATTAAGGCCTATTGCCTTTAAAAAATTGAATACAGTTTATGCATGCAATATACTTACAATTAGCACTCAGAACTGGAATGAGCATGTTTCAATCTTCTATTTATTTATTGTTTTTCAAATGCAACTCTCTACGAGTATTTCAAGCCCAGGTGATAATGAAGGGATGAATGATAACACCTTTACGGTTCAAGTATTCTCTTATTTGCCTAGTGACTTTCCTTATGTAAAAGTGACTTTCCTCAAGTATGTGCCCTATGACTTTCCTTAAACTACAGTTGCAAGCCAAGAATCATGTTTTGATATTCACCTGACTGACCTTCTCCGCTTGACAGCCTGTTCGCGCTCCTTGCGCGTCTGCACAGCTGACGAGGGTGCACTCTCCCTCTCCCTCGACCGCTCCTTTTCCTTCTCGGGCTTCTCTTTCTCGCGGTCGGTGTCTGTCGAGTCCTTCCTTTGCGCCTGACGCGCCTGGTTTTCCTGTCTACGCGCCTGATCTTTCTCCATGCGTTCAAACGCCTTCATGATCGCCTCCATTTTACGCTCTTCACGCGTCTGAAAATCGAATAATTAAAAATCAAAATGTTCTTATTGTCATGATATCAAATACATGATTGACATGACATGAAATGAACAGTATGGATCTATATTCAATACAAAAATACAGAATAACAATAAAATTAATAAATGAATAACTCATAAAATAATGATGATGAATTCCTTTTTTGATAAATTCCGAGCTGCGATCTATTAACAGACGGTTTTGAAGTTTTTTACGACGTCCTGCAGCATAGCCACCTCTAATACATAATATCGTAGGCCGCGGCCTTGTATTAGAGGTGGCTAGGCCTGCAGTCAATTATTTAAGTAAAAAAAACATTTTCTTTACTTACTGACTGAAGTACTTTTGAACGGCAAGCGTCCATTTTCAACAGTGACAAAGACTGTTTGCATAAAATAATGTCATATTAACGCATTCACGTATTGAATGTCCTATTCCGTACATGTGCCACTCCTTAACTTTATTATAACATAGATAACATTATTCTTATAATTTATTATAATCATTATCTTATTTCTCAATTCAAAGAATTTTCGTGTGTAATGGAGTTCACAACATAGTTTTACTCAATTTAGGTGTTAATAATGAGTTCTACACAATTCATTCATTGGTTGATATTCTATCATATAATAGATTTTCGAACTCACTGCCGGCGATCAAGCTGTTCTTTGCAATATTGTAATTTATAATCTTGTTTTCATCATTTTAAAATATGGAAAATAATTGAATTCGAATTTTATACCCTCTACCTACCTATTACATGGGAAACCATATTTGGCTAGGTATGCTTCCTCCTTTCTTTGTTTTCAGCTCACCTCACCATGTAGCCTGGTTTTTGAATTTTATTAGAAATTTTATTTTCGATTTTGTTGTTTTCTATTTTGATTTCTTTTATGTATCTTGTGTTGAATTTAATAAAATTATTGATTGAATGAATTTGAAAAGTATTAAATACCAGTAGTTCTGTGAACAGTAGACCTCGCGCTCAGTAAGTTGCATTGACCCGTTGTTATGTTTTTTTTTCAAAAATTAATAAATAATTTGTAAATTTAAAATGTCTAAAAAAAATCCTAAATAAACATAGAGCTTTCTGTCCTATCGTACCGTGACGTTTCGCCCCGGAATGTGAGTTTGAGCGCTGTTATCAGGTCTGTCTGCAACTGTCTACAACGTTGATGGAAAGATACATTTAAAAGATGTTCGATGTTTTTGAACGGGTAGTATTATAGTCCACTAGACAGCTGATTTATGATGAATAATTCTCAAGTCTGATTTAACTTAAATCAGACGTTATTGGCGTTCAAAGGAGACTCCTTTTCCTTTTGTATTATCCTTAATATGCAAAATTTCAAAAAAACCCGTATGTATACGTCGACGCGAAATTCAAAAAGGAACATACCTGTCAAATATCATGAAAATCTATTGCCGCGTTTCGCCGTAAATGCAGAACATAAATATAAATATAAAAACATAAAGATAAATGCAAAACCGTCGACTTGAATCTTAGACCTCACTTCGCTCGATCAATAATACAGATAATTAACAGTGAGAGGATTAATCGATGAATAATTTATATTAGCTTGATCTAATTTCCAAACTTAATTTCTATCAAATAAAATAAACTGACCAATTTATTGCGTTTCTCATCGTTCTTGCTCATGGCTGTCTCCTCCTCATCATCGTCCTCATCCTCCCGGTCGGCGGTGCTGCGTCGTGACTCCCTCTGCGGCGTGGGCGGATGGGGCGGGGATGACGCTCTGGTCTCTCTGCGCTTCGACTGAGGCTTCACCGAGGAGGCGGCCTCCCGCCGGATGGCCCACTGCCGCGAGGAGCGAGTCGTCGGCACGTGAGGCGGCGAGCTCGACGGCGACTTCACCTCCTTCTTCTCTTTCACCTTCTCCTTGTCCTTCTCTTTCGGCTTCTCCTTCTCTTTCTGTACATCAACCTGAAATTTCACAATAGAATAAAAAACGTCTTCTCAAAGGATGAATCACACAATATTGAATGGTTTCACAAACTCTAATAATACAATCAAAAACATATTTGAAACAAATTTCAATTTTATAATCAATCGATTCAATTGAAACAAAAGATTTTCAAAACAGTATAGGACATCATAGTTTAATGGCTTATTATGACTAATGGTTTTATGATGAAAAATGGTTTAATGACTAACATTTAATGATGAAAATATGGTTAAATGTTTTCAGCCTGAAATTTCACAATAGAGTATTTACTGACAAAAACGTCTGTCATGAATGATTTGGCAAATTTAAATATTACAATAGAAACATTTATTTGTAACAAAACTCTTCAAAAATTTTAATTTTACAATCAATCGATTTATTTGAAACAAAAGGTATTCACAATCAGTATAGGAAATCATATTTTGATGACTAAACTATGATTAATGGTTCAATGACAGAAAATGGTTTAATGATGAAAATATGATTTTATCATTTAAACTATATTATTATGGTTTAATGTTAATGGTTAGGAAGTCATAGTTTAATGTTTTTTTAAACAATTATTTTTTTGTAACAGAGAAAACAATGTTTGGTCGTCCTGCTAAACCCTTGGGTTTTTCTGCAGGAGTCAATAAATTATTATTGTTCAATGTTGAATTAAAACAAAATAGCATAAAATACAGTAAATTGTAATTTCAAAGTACAGTACATTTCAATTTCCCACAATTCCATACACTACCGAATTTCTCCCATTAAAAGCTTGTCTAAGGTCATCAATCGATTTTTCTCAAAATTAATAATAAATCGAGGATTATGTTTATTCAATAGCTTCAACTTTACAGCTTATAATTAGGCTGAAATGGCAACGAAGACATCGATTTAAAATCGAGGAGTATATGTTGATTTAATAACTTCAACTATACAACTTATATTTATGCTGAAATGAAAACATAAATGTCCAATTGCACAGATTTTAATCGATGTGGTTAAGATATTCAGAAACCAAACAGGAAAACGAAACAACAATGGTACCTTCTCAGCAGCCTTCTCCGTCTTCTTCTCAACCACTTTCTCTGTCTCCTTCTCTGCTTCCTTGACCACCTCATTCTTCTCCTTCTTCTCGGCACGAGTAGTAACTCCGGTACTGGGAGGAGCAGGAGGAGGGGGAGGAGACGGCAAAGCATCGGAGGTCAATGACCCGGTCTCAACGGTCGGCTTCACCACTACACCGCTATCATTGTCCGCCTCAAAATCAGCTGATTTGGCTCGTTTCACTTCCGGTATGACGTCACCGCTCGCCTGCTTGTTCGACTGCTCTCTCCTCTCTTTGACCGGCGGCGCTCTCTCTCTTTGTTCTCTCTCTGGCTGTGGGGTCTCTCTCTTCTCTTGCGGTCTCTCTCTCTCATTCTCCGACACGGCTCGTCGCCTTCCTCGCCGCCTTTTGTCGATGGCCGAACTAAAAGAAAAAAACAAACATTAGAAGCATATTCCATGTATGAAACTGAGAAGTATGTATTCAACTGACATACTTTTTTCGTATTTTTTTGGCCACATAGGACCACTTAAGTCAAATCAACTAAAAATGTCCTTGGTTCTGAAGCTGTCTGGCTCGTATCGTTGTCATCTTTCTGCATCAGTGATTACTTTAGAGTGACTGACATACTTTATTACTGTAAAATAATTATCTCAAATACCCAATGAAAGGGCTACTTGTATGTACATAAAAGTTAAAAACAGTTGGTCAACTGCAATTTCTAACTGCATTTGAGAGATGATGCACACCGAAGTACTATACTATGTATGAGCGAAGGGTAAAAAGTTCAGATATCCGGATTTACACATTATTGCCATCTCACATTTTAAGAAACGTCAGGTGAAGTTTTCAGACTTTTATTGAAAAAAGAGCTGCTATCCATATGTGCCTACTCAGTGGAGGAATATGAAGATGTTTACAAACCTTGAGATGGAGGTTTAAGAAGATAGATAGCATTTTACTGTTTGATTAATGACAAATCCTTATACTCCTGATGGAGGTTAAGAAGATAGATAACATTTTACTGTTTGATTAATGACAAATCCTTATACTCCTCTTACAGGTGGCCAGTGGATGAAATCTTAAATATTTGACTTCCTGACTTTGACAATCTTTGACTTTAATTATACTGTGTAATAAACTGACAAAACGTATGTTTTTATATTTTATTGATTTGGCAATAAATTTGATTAGATTTTGAAACACTCACTGGTTATTAGTGGATGGCGTTCGGTTGGCGGCAAATGCGCCGTTCTTCTTGTCGTGGTGTTCGGAGGAGGATGAGGAGGAGGAGGAGTGATGGTGTTTGGAGGAGGAGTGGTGATGATGGTGGTAGTGAGGAGGAGGGGCAAGAGGAGGGACAGGTCGACAGGTTGGGTCGCCGCAGGCACAAGGCAAGATGGCGGGTCCCGTCGCTGATTGGGCCAGAGTCACTTCGCTGTTCTTGTCTAGGGCCTGAGTTGTCACCAGGTAGAGGTGCAGTGTGCCTTTTTCTATGCAGTGACGAATCTACAACGAGAGGAAAAGGAAATTAGATTTATTCATCTCATTGACAATATTTATTAATTTAAAATTGAATTCTAGATTGATGAGAACGTTGTTTAAAATACAGAAATCATTAATATACATTGTTACTATAGTAATAAAAATATCGTGTGACCTGCCTGGCTCAGGTCAGATCCCACCTGATAAATTTTAGGGCCACTGACATGACCTAAAGCCGCGTTTACATTGGTCAAGTTTTGTTGAATGACCAAGTTGATTAAGAAAACTATAATTTGAGTAAGAATGAACTATTTTTGCAAACTTGAATACTAATTTTCACAATCTTAAAAGTTTATATAAAGTGAAAAATGGTTAAAAATCTAATCAATCTTGAATTTTTCCACCTCAACTGCACAATAATCTTCAAATTTAGCGGTTCTTGTACATTCTAGATTGGTTGAACACTGTTTGCTTCGATTTTCTTTTTGACCGAACCACATAAATATTTACATTAAAATATTTAGGACATTAAAAAATAAAGAGCACTAAACATCAATCTCTTGAAATTAAACGCAAAAAGAAATATTTTCTAAATACTAATTCAACAGTACAAGAGGCTATTATTATGAACATGTTTTTGCATTCAACGTATAGGTTCAATCCAACCTACAAATGAGAAAATGGTATCTATATTAAGATTTGTTGTTTTCGATACCATTTTTCCAAATATAAGTTATATTGAACCTCCAAGTTGAATTTAAAAGTCTAACATGAACAACATTTAATTGATTCAAGTTCTGAATAAAAAAACTTGAAGAAAGGTTTGCATTGCTCCATTGATCAAGTCTTTGTCATAACTTGGTTCAAGTTTTCTTGACTCAAGAAAATTTGACTAATGTGAACCCGCTAACGAGTGTTTGAAGATTTTCTCATTCAAAAATGAGACCACATTCCCTGTTTAATTGAAAACATATTGAGGCAGCAGAGACCGGGTTACTACAATGAGATTCACGTTATTTAGCCAGTGAAGATTATCAATCAACCATTCATTTTTCCAAAAACACATGAAAACATCAAATTATGGGGCGGTAAGAACAATAGCACTCTGTTCCTTAGACCAGTTATAGAATAGACACGCTGGGAAGTCTAGCCTCTGAAGCCAACATCTAATGCCATATCGCCAAATCGTGACGTCATCATCGGATAGAAAACTTTCAGATTGTGTCTATTTCAGAAGGATGTAAATTATTATCCATTAAAATGGTAAACTCCCGCTGTGCTCCCACTGAGATAGACAATATCTGCTATGGAAAACAATGTAAACAAACTCTACAGAAAAGTTTTCTATCTGATGTTGACGTCACGATTTGGAGATATGGCAGTAGATGTTGGCTTCATCGACTTTCAGTATGAATATACAATGGGCCGTGTCTATTCTATACCTGGTCTAAGCTCTGTTCTAGTCGACAGACAGAATAGAGTGACAGACAAATTGAGTTCTTTTCATTGAAAACGGTTCACAAAGAGTGATGTTTAGGGAGGAAATAGCATTGATTTGATAGTTAATGTGTGGTTGTTACCTCAGCATTGGGTTTGCAGGAGCGGCGCACGAATCGCGCATCGTTGCCATAGGTACGACAGTCGACACAGACGTCGGTGTTGTCGCGCGGCAGCTGGTAGTGGAATATGTGCGGCGCACACTGCAGCGGCGTGCCTCCCCGTGCGCCACCCGACAGCATGTACTTGCCGCGCAGCTCGATCAGCGGAGTGTTCGCTGCCACGCTCGCACACGTCATCAGAATCTAAAAACAAACATCAAAATTAAATTCAATTGGAATTTACTACCGACCGAAATAAACTACTGATCGATTCGACCTAGTGTAGGTCTTTATCGAAATGAAAAAGTCACTATTGTGTCAAGTCTATTTATGGTAGGGGGCGAATAAGGAGAAATATTAGTGGGTGTGCTAAATGTGTCAATTGAATACATAATAATTTTAAACGAAAATCCAAATACAAACTTACATTCCTGTAATTGGTAAATTCTATCATTGATAGAACGTTACTTCAAAAATAAATTATTAAAAAATTAAATATATCTTGTCAATAAAAAATTATACTGTGCTGTGCCATTCTTATCTCAATTTAAAATTGATTTTAAAAACACTTTTGAAGTAGAAAAAGCCTAACTTTTGGTAGTTACGATCGTTTCGACTTGGTATAGGTCTTCATCAGATTGAAGAGTCACTCTTGTGTCACGGCTGTGTATGTATGGTAGGGAGCGGAGGTTGATTGATTGGTGGGGATAATAGAGATTGGGGTTGGTGGATGTGATGTTTAGGCTGTATAAGTGGTTTTTTCTACTTCAAAAAATGTTTAGAAATCAGTGTCCATAATTGACCAAGCGGAAAGTGAGGTCTAAGATTCATGTCGACGGTTTGGCATTTCTCTTAATGTTTAAATGTTTATATGTTGCGCATTTACGGCGAAACGCGGTAATAGATTTTCATGAAATTGGTATGTTCCTTTTTTAATTGCACGTCGACGTATATACAAGGTTTTTGGAAATTTTGCATTTCAAGGATAATATAAAAGGAAAAAGGATCCTCCTTCATACGCCAATATTGGAGTAAAAATCAGACTATAGAATTATTCATCATAAATCAACTGACAAGTGATTACACAGTTGTGTGGAGAAGCCACATATTGCTGTATTTCCATAAGGTCTATAGTTTCAATCCGGTACTTGTGGATGAGAATACTGCGTGAGGTCTACTGTTCACAGAACTACTAGTGATAGCTAAGTGATAAATAAATAAACGAAAACCCCTAGATTTATTTCGTAAGTTTTCACTCCTGTGATTTTGTTTTGAATTGTGTTTTAGTTGAAGACTGACCTTGATTCCGGACGGGAGCAGCGATATGCGACACTTGGGCGTGGCTAGTAGATGGGAGGGCAGCTTGAGGTCACTGTGCACTCCGTTCACCTTGATGCTGAGGATGCGTGCCCTTAGTTCGGGCGAGTAGTGGTTGGTCACCGCCTCCTCGTAGCTGTCGATCCATTGGCGCAGTTGTTGAACACTGTCTCCGCCACCTGACAACATTCAATAGTAGTATTTATAATGATAATTTGTGGAAATTCTCATCTACTTAATAGTATGATTTTATGTTATGCTTACATCACCCTAATTCACTCAAAAAAACAGGTTTCACACGCTCGATTTTATAGTCATTAAAGTCTCTTCACACTTGGCTACTCTACTACGATTCTGACCCGTTCATATCAGCGTAGCATAACTTTCAATATTTGGAGATAGGACGGCTACGTCTTCCGAAGACGTATTTCAGCGTAGCGTAGCTGAGTGTGAAGAGACCCTTACACTCTGAATAAAACAATTTGAGACTTGGAAAAATCATTCGCCTTGCCAAATTGTGGCCTTCCTCACACAAGTCCATGACTGGATGTAATCTTTTATAAAAAAATTTCATGAAACTGATCATCTCTATATTGATTCATGAAATCATCACAAATTGAAACATTTGAGCTGTATTATCATTCATCCCCCCCCATCATCACCTGGACTTAAAATACTTGTGGAGAGTTAGTTTTCCTTGAAACCTGAGCCACATTAAGACTTATAAACTTTGATTTAAAATTTGAATCAATACTTTCATTTTATTTTAGAAACTTTACTTAAAATTTATTTTTACTTATAAATATACGGTAATTCAGGTTCTAGAATGATGTTGTAACACAATGGTTATTAAGTTTTTTTTTGTATTACAATGAATGAGCACAGCATGTTTTATTTTGCTAAATGATTTTTTTTGAAATAATGAAACTTTTTTCTGTCTGTCTTTGTAAATAACAAATCAATGAGACAACACTGCCCCGACAGTGCTGTCACATTGAATATATTGAACCATATAATATGGGTTTGCACGAGGTCACAATTTTGCCCAAATTGGCAACTTGGATACGGTACTTTAAACGCAGATATTCCCAGATATTTCTTGAATGTCTTGACTTGTTTTATTCAGAATACACTATTTGGCGTGAAGCAATGACTCAAACAAAAGCAATAGATGTATTTTTCATGTATTCAAATGAAAATAATTTTATTTGACACTCCATATTGATGAATAGACTTTAGGTCACTGTAAAAGATTATCAAGTTGAATTTCTTTTCTTGTCAATAAAGATTATTTTATTTGATGCTATTGCATTGTATTAATCATTTGAATGAATATTATGTCGTAAACTGACCTGGACTGATCAAGGTATTACTGTGGCCGGGACTGTGACCTGTGGGACTGTTGAGACTGGACAGACTACTAGTAGAGGTGTTCAGTTGACGCTGCTCCTCTCTCTCACGCTCTCTCTCCCGTTCTCTCTCTCGCTCTCTCTCCCTGGCCTGTTGTCTGTCCTTCTCGCACTGCACGGCGGCCGCCTGGGCCATCAAAGCCAGCGACGATTTCGGCGTCTTGTCCACGTCACGTGATTGGTTCAGTGTCGAATTCTGTCAACAAACAAACACAATCGTTATGTGTTTGATTCAAATTTAAATTTAATTCACCAATATTTCTTCATACATACGTTACAATAATATCTTTCAACCTCTCTGACTCAGGTCTGGAGTTTAAAGGTCACACCTGATCAATTGTTTGTTCTATTTTGATTTTTGTTTTCAAGATAAAAAATTTGGTGAAGAAATTGAAATGGACATAACCATAGAGAAACAATAGCATAAGTAGATATCCCATGGAATAGGGCGTTTATGTCGCAACTTTTACTGTTATCTCAAGCTGATAGTCCACGTAGTTCTTTCCCGTGAAGCTTTATGACGCTGGTAGTCTCTCATATTGTGCCGTTCATACACTCTTACACGGTCAAAACAGTGAAAATCGACAGTAATCGGCTTGAGATAACAGTAAAAGTTGTGACATAAACGCCCTATACCATGGGATATCTACTTACGCTAGTGTTTCTCTATGACAAAACCTACATAATATTTGGACAATTCAAGACAACATTTAGAAATTGAAAACGTTTTGGGCAATAGCCTGCTTTTTATCCAATAAATAAATAAATAAATTTCAGGGCCTCTGTTATCAGCTAAAAAGGGTTGTACAATTATATTCGAAGTCAATAATCTAATTAATCATCAATGTAAAGTTATCGATTAGAAAGATATCATTTTCAAAAAATTTTCTTGAAATAATTATGATTATGTTAAAAAATTGATTGAATAACAATGAGTTATTCCAGAGACAAAAACAGACACAAACATGTTCAACTACTTCACAAGCAAAATTAAAGTAAAGAGCGAATTCATGTGAATTTTCATATGAAAGTCAATTAGAATGAAGTAATTCTAGTGGCTGAAGATCCAGGCGTGAAAACACAAGAAACTAAGCTCAAACCATAAAACTTATTAGATTCACAAAATAGAAATATATGAGTGTTGAAAGCTTGTTCACTCCAGCTTTAAGAGAGAGAAGAATAACTTGGATCCTAAATCATAAATACTTTTCTAACATTTTCGCACTAAGGATCCAGCTTTATAAGAATAAAGATTTAATTTTTTAAGCAATAATTTGATTTGAAGGGTTAAAATTGAAAGACTAGAGTTTAAGGTGGGAATGTTGTGACTAACCTTCCGCCTGGCGGGCACTTTCTTCTCGACGGTCTTCTTGCGTCCATATTGGGCTGCGGCTGCGGCTGCGGTCTGCCGGTTGGTGTGTTTGTGGTCACGTGTCTCCTTGGCCGATTCGCGTCGCTGTTTGCCGCCAGCCAAGTTGCGGCGTGCCGCAGGCTCGCTGCGGCGTCTTGCCGCTACCGCACGTTTCCGCACACCTACAACACAACATTAACTCTAGATTAGCACTGCTAATTCCAGTTGATTCATCAATTAAACTAATTGGAAGAATTCAATATTTCCTAACTGCCAATAAAGAGGTTGAAAATAATTAATTGATTACGAGACAGAGAGGTGTCTTGCTGAATTAGATTCATGGTTTGTTCGGAATAGTCCAACTACAAGAAATTTAGAATAATCCCTTTCTGAAGAGGTTATAAAAGTTTTGGAATTGAATTGAATACTCAGAGCAGAGTTGAAACTTCTAGCTCTACAGAACTCTTGGTTCTTATGGTGGAGAGTGATTTGAAATGAAAGATAAAATATTTCTCATGTCACTCGTAAGTTGATTTGAGCCTTGTTTGCATTGAGATTATTGGCCAGAGTGGGGAGTGAAAAACTGTACTTTTGGTGAATCATTCATGTTCTGTCAGTCGTGAGATATGGAGTTATATTTTGGAGAAAGATTAATGAGAATGAATGAATATTAATCTTTCAGAGAATATAATATTATATAAAATTAATGCAAGGTTTACTTGCAGTCCTTATTCTAAAGGAAAGAAGTTGCTGACGGTTCCAGTTATTTATATATTTGATGTAGCAAGCTTCGTCTTCAATAATAGGAGAACCAGGTGAATCATCCCCATAAGGTTTAGAGGTTTTGTAAACCCACCTCATAGACTTTGTCTACTGGAGAGTAACCCGTTTTACACAGGAATGCACTCCCATCTCACATCAAAGAAGTAGAGGGCTTGGAGGAGTTCAAAAGAGCACTCAGGGAATTCCTTATTGTATTGTGTCTATACAAATTAGCGGTTTTGATAGTTGATTTTTGCTTTGTGTGGTTGTGAAATTTGTTGTTTTCTTGTCTGTTCTATTTATCAAATGAACACCTAGATAATTCTTTATTTTATTATGTCCATACACATTAGCGGACTACCTTGAATAATTTTTGGTTTATGTGAACTTTGTTGTGTTATTTTGTCTGTTGTGTTTGGTAGATGAAGGATAATAGTAATACAGTATATTAGATTACACATTGTGCTGGTTGCACAACAACCGGTTAAATTTTAACCGTAATTAATTCCACGAGAACCAATCAAAAAAGCGGTCTCTTCAAAAACGCCTTCTCTGATTGGTTCTCGTGAAATTAGTCACGGTTAAAATCGGTTAGTTAATCGGTTGTTGTGCAACAGGGCATTTAACGTGTCATGTACTGCAGAAGCGTTGCTTCCTTGTTGTAGTTTCATATGACGAATAAGGAAAGTAAAGTATGTTTTTAATAATAAATGAATAATTGAAGCATTTATTATTGAAATTTCATTATTAAAAAATTGAAAACCTGAATTCACATATTATCTAAACTAGAATATTGTTTTTAAAATGCATGATTTTGTTACGAGCAAAATTGAATTAGATTTGATTTTCAAATGTACCGCCATGAAATAGGCACAAAATGGCCGCTCCATAAGGAACACGGGTGTCTTGACCTGGTTTTTAGACCTTGATTTATTATGATACAACAACACACCGAATTTAATAAACTATCACAACATTCAGTAAGCCTATTTCGTTCAAGCCTTTTATTGCAAATTGGTACAAATTCATTCATTTTTCTACAGTTACTATAAATAACCACTTCTATAAAACAAACTATTTAAATATTATGTAATCCATTGTCATGAGAATTTCTACAAATATATATGAGGACTTCAAATCAAAATCATGTATTTACCAATCATGAAGTTAACAATAATAAATAAAACAAGACTTGATCATTTTCTGTCAATGTAATAAAATATATTACAATATCATGACACATTTCAAAAGTTAATTGGTAATTTTTTGAAGATTCAACTTTCAAGTTACGTTATCAACCTTTCATTATTACTCGCGATTATCTATCATTTACTGTTTCATATAAGTTCCAAAAATATATTGGGAACATAAAAGGAAACTTGAAATAAATGTACTAATCAATTGTGAAAATAATGGAAATTACAAATTTACAGAAATTTATAATCCACCCAGTTGCCAGTTTCATACAGTACTTATTTTCTTTCGTTACAGACAAACTGATTTTCTGACTGTGACTGTTAATAATAGATTTTTCAATAAGTAAAATAATAAATTAACAAATATTTTTTACTTTAGTATTACTATTGATAAACTATTTTATCATCACTGTGCAATACTAACAATAGAAAATTTCATCCATTGAAGGCTAGTCTGACGATTTCTCTTAATCAAAATTATTAATTAGATAATGATTCTGAACTGATGGAATGTATTTAGTACTGACCATATACACCGAGTGACGCTATCCTCATCCTCGCCGTCACCCTCTCCCTCGGGCGCAGTCTCCGTCTCCTCTCCCTCGGGCTCCACCTCTCTCTCGCCGTCACTGCTCACGTCAGACTCATCTGCCGCAGCCGCACTCGCCGCAGCCTTGCTCAGAGCAGCTTTGCTCACCGCAGCCGCCGCCGCAGCTGCGGCCGACGTCAGTGCCAGCGTCATACTGTTCTGCGAGTGCGAGCTCGCTGGCGGTGTTGTCCTGTAACAACAAGACGTTTTCATTAAACTATTCTCACATTATATCAATCTTTATTAGCAATCATTTGACTACACTAAAGTCCCATTAACGGCTTCATTTATGCAGTTTCCCACAAAAATGTAGCTGCCGAAGACCATTCTACATGGAATTTGCAAAAAAATATCAAGTAACATTTCTTAAAATCACTTCACTTACATGGGCTACTTTATTCAAATTAATAAAAACTTGTAGTACGGTAGTACCCTTTTATTAAAACATTTTAAAAACTTAGAAACATTTCAACATTTTTCATGTTTTAAAGATTTTAAAATGTTTCATAAAAGTTTACTACAAGTTTTATATTGTTTTTATTAACATTTTCTTATATCGACATCAGTTTTCGATGAAAATAGTTTTATTCATATTTTTGAAAACCTATCAGTCAACATTCAATTTTAAGGATATGGTTAGGAAGAGAATTAAATTTACAATAAGATTTATTTAATTTGTTCCTTTGTTTTAAACTTTTTTAAGCTATTTATGAGCGCTTAAACTGTTTGAAATTTGGCTTTGAACTCTACGAATTTACTTTTTAAAACTTTGATCACGACTTTTGAAGCTATCTTAGTGTTGAATGTGACATCTTCAGTTCTGCAGAAATACATCAGTCGACAACAATAGTTTCAACTTTGCAACTTTTCAGCTTAGAATCAATGACAAGTCCATACACTCGTTTAAAAGGAGATCAGAGGCTGATAATTAATCAATCTATCTACCTATCTAGGATCATCTAGGTAGTGATAGTCTAGGATCGTCTAACATATTGCAAGTCTTGTAATACTAGTGCCTGGATTCTCAGTCAACATATTAATCAATTATTATTTATTTACAATAATTAATTACAAAATTTGAGATGAACCAACAGGCATTCGCACAAAATATTCTATTCCTAGTTTAGTATAATATATCAGTTTAGACTCACTGTATGGAATAATAAATAAAGCTCAGTCTAGAGCCTGTATTGGACATACAGTAGAATAAGAATAATAATTTTTATTAGCCATTAAACAATTATACAAACATGCAATAGGCTTCGTCAAGATAAAAACAATACATTAAAGTCTAAATTTCTTCAATAAATTTTCAACACAATAATCTAAATCATCAGAAATTGGGAGCTTCGCACGCAAGCATGCAGACAGGATTCAACGGCATGAAAATGAAGAAGTCGCTCAGCTACTGGACAACACACATACGCTGCGCAGATTGAAGCGGACCAAGCCCTTCGAATTGTGTAGTGTTGTGGAGTGAAAGTGCCAAAAGCAGAGCAGTGTGAATGTGTATCTATAATACATGATAATTCAGTTATATTTTTATTTTAAATATTTGTCAATTTCAAGTTAGTTGCTAGGAGTAGTATCTTATTAAAAAAACTCTAAGGCCCGATTGCACAACAGCCGGCTAAATTTAAACCGTGATTAATTTTACGAAAACCAATCAGAGAAGGCGTTTTTGAAAAGAAGGCTTCTCTGACTGGTTCTCGTGGAATTAATCACGGTTAAAATTTAACCGGCTGTTGTGCAACTGGCACTTATTATATTAGAAAAAATTGCTCATTAGTCTTTTTAGACTAGATTGCAATGTATAAATTAAAAAAAAGCCGATCATCTACATAAGTAGTATGATGAATAATGGAAAAATTTGATTGTTTGAGCACTCACCTATTATGATTGTATAAGTTGGTGGTGAAACTGTTGGAGGACGCTTGGTGGTGCATCTGGTGCGAGTGACCATGCGCATGCGCGGTGGCCGCTGGCCTGGCCACCTGGTGGCCACCCATGACACCACCAGCAACACCACTGCTGGCGAAAGTGAATCCGTTGTTGCTCGACTGCTGCTGCTGTTGTTGTGTCTGTTGGTGGTGTTGTTGCTGTTGTTGCGGAGGCAGTCCGTTCATGGCGGACTGTGGAGGCGGCGTGGGAGGGGGAGGCGCTCCATAGTTGTGATCTTGTAACACGTACTGCAATCAAAGACACAACATTACTATCTCAATTTCAAGTTTAAAATTTATTTATTTCCACTCCAATGATAGAAATATGTTTGAACAAAAGTAGCAAAAATACGTAAGAATATTCTTCACATGGGCTAGAATGTCTGTGTGTGGAGAAGAGTCTGAATCGATTTATCTCATTTCATGTTACAAAAATATTGAAAAAAACATAAAAATTAAATTCAATCAGACAGGAATGAATAAATTGTATTCCTTTTTGTTCCCAATAATGTGCGTACAGATATACGCGCCACGAACATGAGCAATTCACTTTTAATCAGCTGATGCCAAGCTTTTTATATATCTGTATCTTACCGTTTCTGTAAAAATACAGATATAGTCAGCTGATTAAAAGTGAATTGCTCATGTTCGCGGCGCGTATATCTGTACGCACCTATACATGTTAAAATGTTTATTCACTGTAATAAAATCAATAGGATAGGATAGGGAAAATTGTAATCATTGACATCACATTAAAGTTTACGTAAAGGTGCATACAGTTATACGCACCTCGAACACGCTCCGCACTCGCTCCGATCATGTAACGTTACGCCAGATGTTAGGTAAGGGAGCGCTAGAGGTTCGAAGTATGTTCGAAGGATGATCGCGCGCTTATCGTATTGTTGACTTGGCTATAACCTAACCTCACAAATGTGAAACGTTCTATCCAGCTGATCACGTGACAAAACTAAAGAAAATATTCTGACCAGGGAATTGCTGGGAAGCAAAATAATACATTATGTTTATATAATAAATTGATGATATTTATTATGTTTGTTGAATTTATGTTGATGTATTATTACAAAACAGGTTATGTCTTTGAAAGGTGAAAGGCGTGGTTGAATGTTTGACTCCTTTCTTCTAAATTCTAATATGCTGGTGCCTATTATTAAAACTGTTTTTATAATTTTAAATTATTCAATTTCAATTATTTAATAATTAATTTTGATAATTTTATATGCTAACTGGTCCAACGAAAACATTAATCGCGCATGCGCAACTATTGGTTAGTTCGACCTAGGAACTTGCCAAGTTCGAGCTCTGTTACACGCTCTTCTCGCTTTTCACTCTTGCTCCCCGGTCGATTATCAATCGATCTGCTCGAGTGACGTTCGATTGCGGAGCAGAGCGAAAGTCTGTACGCACCTTTAGGTAAACATTGCACAGGTCAGGTCATACACACAGTATTACTATTGAAAAAGATAGCATAAGAAGATATCCCATGGTATAGGGCATTTATGTTTCAAATTTTCACTGTCAACTCAAGTCGATAGTCCTAGTTGTTTTTGGTGAAGCTATGTAACGCTAAAAGTCTCTCATACTGTGCCGTTCTTACACTCTCAACTCAACAAAACACTCATAATAGACAGTAGTCGGCTCGAGTTAACAAAAATCGGCTTGAGATTTGGAACATAAACAACCTATACCATCAGATATCTTATTAAGCTATCATACATCTATGGTATTACATAGTGATGGCAATAGTAGTGATTAAAATGTTACAGTAGTGATGTCTGAGTAATGATAGGTAATTTCAATAATTACTAATTATTTTACATATAAAAAAATACATGACGATCAACGATAAATTATAGAAGGATTAGATAAATGATCATTTTTTCAAGTACGGTATGGAATATCATGTATCTTAAGCACATGCACAAGTCAACTGTTCATTTAGAAGCAGAAAGAAGTATTCACTATTGAGATTACCTGGTAATTAAGTGGGAGATGTTTGTGGTACTTGGGTCTCTTTTCAACCACTCCTTCGAGAAGATCATCATCATCATGATTGGAGTCCTTTCTTGGACTGGCGCTGCAACAATAAACAACAAATAATTAATAAATTCAGTTCACGAAATTTATAAATTTTGTGGTTGGAATATTCAATTCAATTACTTTATTCCCAAAATTTAACAACGTAACAAATCAAAGGTTAATAAATCATACACTTATCACAAGAAAATAGAATAAAATTAACAACTATATCAACAATATAGAATTATTTATAGGAAATATAGAAGTATAGTGTTGTTTTGTGACTGGCGTTTAGTATTTTTCCGTGATGAATAAGGCAAATGAACAATGGTCAACATTACTCAATAATTTATTCATTGCAAAATTTTTGTAGGGAATATTCAATTGTACAAAAGTGACACCAGTCAACAGTTACAGCAAAGCACATCTAGTTTCTGTAAACTGGTCTCAACAATGTAATCCAGCAGTTTGAAACCAGAAATAATGTCAATCAGGGAAATATTTCATGACACACAATGCATTTGGAAATTCTGAACGTGTTTCGGATGGACACGTTAAGTAGTCGGTCCCGGCTGTTTAAAAAGCAGTCGTTTGGTCATGTCAGAGGCGCTGAAATTGATCAGTTGCGACCTGAAAACTCTGACACCAGACCTGAGCCAGCCAGGTCACTCGATATTATTATTATTATTTGGAAATTAATCCGCTAATCTTTTGAGTTGTGCAGCTTTGTTATAATGAGGACAATAGATATGTGTCATTAAGGATTCGCACACATAATCAATTCAACCAACAGTTAATAGTATTATATTCCATTTATTAACATAGTCATAAATCATAATATACAATATGATCGGGAAGAGGACAGAATGCAGAGCACAATACATATTTTGAAATTATGTTGTAGTTTTCCGATTGATGTAAATAAATAAATTTTGTGGATTATTCAAGTTGATTATTACAGCCAATCTAGACAACAATTCACTGCCTACAAATCAAAAGCATTTTTCATAAGAAAATGTTTCATAGCACACTGTGATTATTCAATAAAATTAATAAATAGCTCGCAAGAAAATAACCAAGCACATTCTCATGTGCGTATTCTCTGTATACTTCTTTACATATCAGCTCATGAAATTTTTAAGACAGCACTACATAACGGCTTATGTACTTTTCAAGAAAGCATATGTAGTACTCATGTGACACCCATCCTCATCTAATTAACAGATTGGAATCAGTATTTCATTAAGAAGATCTGTTCCAAGGTATCGTCAAAATTGGCCACTGGTAAAATTATTGGTACACTTCATTCAAACAAGTAGATTCCAATATAGTGCATCCATTTCAGTCTCAATAATTTTGGTAGAGGCTTTCCACCAAAGTTTTAGCGTTCATCAATTTCCTGCGTTAATCTTCAACATGATATGGGATACATTCTGTGATACAGCGAAATTTAACTATACATTGTATTGTTACTTATATCAATTTGGTAGAGTTTTTCCACTAAAGTATAAGTTTTAATGTTCACCAATCCTCTAATTTTTGCATTCATCTTCATCATGATATATGGAGATACGTTCATTCTGTGTTACAGCGAAAGTGAATTATTTATTGTTATTCAAATTAATATGGTAGAAGTTTTCCACGAAAGTTTAGATGTACATTGATATTATTATTTTTGCGTAGATATTCATCATGATATGGAATTCATTCTGTGATATAGTCAACCATGAAAGTTAACCATGTATAACAATACGTTTAACTTTGACTTTAGAGATTGAACTCTCACATTCGAATATGTTATTGGCTGTCTCAGTAATTTTGACAGAATTTTTCTACCAAAGTTCAAGTTTTAATTATCATTAGATAGATAGATAAAGAATTGTATTGTTCAATTCAAGCAAACAATACAAATTGAATACATTAGATACAAATTCCAACAAAACAATTCAAAAGTAACACAATCAAAAATTCTTAGACCGAACCCGTCAGCCAGAGTTGATAGTCTTTAGTAAATTGTCTTTAGGTGAAAACGTCTTAATATTATCGTACTTGTCGAATAGATGACAAATAATAATCACAAATTCCATTCCCGAAATAAAGTTTAATTTCTCATCTATTTTATTATTTTCGAAAACATTTTCACCATGATATGGAATTCATTCTGTGATACAGCGAAAGTTAACCATGTATTCCACCAACCATTATTCAAATACTGGTATTCATCATAACCATTATTCAAATATCTATAAATTGTCTCAGTGATTTTAGTAGAAGTTTTACTTCCATTATTTATTCAATCATTTCAATAGTTTGATAGGATAGTATAATTGATTTTTTTTTCATGAAGGACAGCAGAATGCTTTTACGCATAGTTATGAGCTCATCTTGTGTGGGACGCACTATTCCTGAGTTGAGAATATAGATGTGAATATGACTCACAGCACACGACCGACGACAGGCGTATGCGGCTGCGGCTGGGGTTGCGGCTGCGGCTGCGGCACGGCTGCGGCGTGATGATGGTGGTAGGCTGTGGGCTGAATGGGTCTTGCGAGTGCGGCTATATTGCGCACAGGCAGCGAGTGGGTGACATGATGGTGATGATGGTGCGGCTGTCGGTTGATGGTCATTGGCATGCGATGCTTGGCCACCTGCGGCCCGCCTGCGGCACCCGACTGCGGCACCTGGATGCGGGCCGCAGCCACCGACGACGACGACGCAGCCGCAACTGTGCTCGGTTTTGCAGTTATTGTCGGTGTGTAACTAAAAAACAAATTACGTCAATATAGCATGAAAATGGTAGATAGTCAAAACATTTGATGAATAAATAAAACATAAAAAATTATACTTGAAGTTTTTCATTACATACACATAATCGCAGTAGCCCTATAAGGGAAAGTGTATCGATAATCATTAAGTGTAAACATAACCTATTTTTGGACAATTTCTATCTAAATTTGGGAAATGATCCGTTTTGGGCTTTAAGCCTGTTGCTTCTTTCTCAATCATTCATAGTTGAGAATGATATTGTATGTATCAATGTATTAATAATATACCTATAGAGTCAAGCAGTAGAATACGTAAATAATACCAAGTGCCATGTTTAGATTTCAAGATTATAAGAAAGTGCCGATTGCACAAAAGCCGGTTAAATTTTAATCGTGATTAATTTCACGAGACTATCAGAGAAGCCTTCTCTTCGAAAAAGCCTTACTGTTCAACATTAGCATATTTAGCCGCTTCCTTCTATTTCCACACCCAATTTTCTGTCGAGCATTTCTATCTCCTACTTAATCTACTACTTTATTTGATTCATCCAAAAGAGAGACAACAGTAACATAGAGCTTGCATTTGTGTGCATATAAAAGTGATGACTCATATCAATTATTGCCGTAAATAACAGTTCACAACGCTTTCATTTATAATGGTTCAGGTAATGTGGTATCCAGTTCGGCTCAGCTTCAGTTGTTAGGTGGCTACTGTCAATCGGTCTTGCTTCACTCTCTCACACGCATGTTTGCCTCTCAGCTTCCAGAATCTAGTATAAAACTAATCTATTACTGTTAAGACAAGACCACATTAAGGGTAGGTTCCGAGCTCGTGATTTAGCTAAATTCTAGACTTGAAACAGCTGGAATCAGAAAATTGGCTTTCCGAAACGGGCGTAGTCGTAGTACACGTTTAAATTAAATTTCGAAAACTGGAAAATTGAACACAAAATGTGTGAAGTTTCAGCTATTTTGAATTATTTAGGAATGTTTCATTTCGTAAAGGATAAAGGTTTCCAGTTATAGAGTAAATAAAGATTATTATTATAACTACGACTACGCCCTGTTTTCCAATTTTCTGATTCCAGCTGTTTAACGTCTAGAGTTTAGCAAAATCCCGAGCTCGGAAACCGGCCCTAAGCGGTTTTTTTCAAGTGACAACCCAATCGGAGAGCTTCCTGCCCTGCCGACTCTAAAAACTTTGCCTGGATATGGTCTGGACCTTGGGCCCGGTATCTAAGGCACTTATTGGAATCTGATGAATCTATGAATCCATACTATATCCATACTCCAGGTATTTTCTCCCTCTTTCTTCCAGCACACATCATTTTAGCAATATTGCCTTTAATGTGTTAATATCATTGTCACTGCTATTGTTTTATTGTATTTTCTCATTGTATTTTTGTGTGTTGTGAATAAATTGAAATTGAAGCCCTAATCCATTTTCTGGTGAAGTTTGTAGACTACTAACCCGACACTGGCCGTGCCCAGCTGCACAATGAGACTCATGCTGTCAGTGGAGGGGGCTGTTGCATTGGCATTTGCGTTGGCATGGGCGACTGGTTGCTGAGGCCGGGCAGCGGCGGGGATGGACAGGGTGGGGTGGTGGTGGTGGGAGGGCGGCGCCGCTATTATGGTCGCCGATGTCATCCGGTGGTGCGGGTGCAACAAGTGCCGGATCGCCGTCGCCGTCTAAAACAAACAATTTCACATTTTTCAAATTCAAATTTATCCCAATTCACAATCACATCGATGCTTAAAATATTATTTTTAGAATTGTAGACTAAATGCATCCCGACACATAGACTCTATAGTGGGATGCCACACAATAGTTTAAGGAAATAATCCAAGTATGTAGCTGACTTTTTACCATATTGTAAATATTTTTCATGTTTAATGTTTAACCTCTGACATGAGTTACATGACAGAGAAAGTAATTAGTTTACTAATTTCATTTACATAATTTCCAACATACATAACAAAATATACATATTTTGTAATCTATGATACATTCATATAAAAATTCAAATAGAACTGTATCCTATGGTGAAGATAGTTGGAAATTGAATTTAAATTGAATAATATCCTTTATTAAGGAAATTAAAGGTAGTAGCTTAGACAATAGAATATCTAGAGTTGCTGTTCAACGAAAACATTCTTTTGTGTTAGGTTCAATAATTCGGTTTTAGGTTATGCTTGCTAACTTAATAATCCATAATAATCTAAGGGTTATGCCCACAAACCTACATGAGCTCTAGACGTTTCCCTGAGAAAGAAAAATTCACTTTTTCCACGTTATGAAGACAATACCTTTACCAACAACCTTTTTCCTCCATCTACATTTATGAAATGTATATACTGCAATTCAACTTGAGGAAATATACATATATCATGTTATTTACACATTTTTACTTCACCTACACTTTTAATATTTATACACTGCACTTCAACTTGAGAGAATGTACATTTTTCATGTGATGTACACATCCATTTTCATAAAATCTATAACTTATCGTACAACTTTCCTCCACCTAACATTTCATGAATTCTATATTTTTCATCTTTCCTCCATGATAATCCTCCGCTCCAAAGATTGTTCAAACTTCAAACATGACCTAAAACCAAAAATAACAGTATGAAGTAAAAAATAACAGCCACACGAAGCGGGGTTTTTCAGACGAGTCGGCAGAGCAGGAAGCTCCCCGATTGGCTGATTATCAGCTGATTCCCGAACACCATCCGAATCAACCAATCAGAGAGCTTCCTGCCCTTCCGAATCGCCTTAAAAAACTCTTCATGAGACTTGGCCCCAAGAGTTGTTTGTTTTGTTCCTTTCCATGTTATATGGATGCAATACCTTTCAGTCCCTAGGGGATGAAATTACTACTTCATCCCCTAGAAAAAAGGAGCGCTTTAGTGCTCGGTAAGTAATTGAATCAAGTAAACCTGAAGGACCAATCCAAAGTTAAACATGAGGGATTTCAAAATATATGCATATACTGTTTTTATTGGATGAATAGATTGAAATTGATGAATGAAGATTGAGAGGTACCTGATCGGCGGCAGCAGAGGCGGCGGCATGTTGGGAGGAGGCGGTGGTACCCCCTCCGCCCCCCGCCGCCACCTTAATCACTGATGGCACCGACGTGGTGGTGGATATGCTAGAGGCACTGCCTAACTCAACACTACTTCACTTCACCACCGAATCACCTCCACCGCTACTACTATCGCTCTACGGCGGCTAGGCCTCTTCTTTCCAACACCCTTCTGCAACAAACAAACAAATCCAAGTATGTAGCTGACTTTTTACCATATTGTAAATATTTTTCATGTTTAATGTTTAACCTCTGACATGAGTTACATGACAGAGAAAGTAATTAGTTTACTAATTTCATTTACATAATTTCCAACATACATAACAAAATATACATATTTTGTAATCTATGATACATTCATATAAAAATTCAAATAGAACTGTATCCTATGGTGAAGATAGTTGGAAATTGAATTTAAATTGAATAATATCCTTTATTAAGGAAATTAAAGGTAGTAGCTTAGACAATAGAATATCTAGAGTTGCTGTTCAACGAAAACATTCTTTTGTGTTAGGTTCAATAATTCGGTTTTAGGTTATGCTTGCTAACTTAATAATCCATAATAATCTAAGGGTTATGCCCACAAACCTACATGAGCTCTAGACGTTTCCCTGAGAAAGAAAAATTCACTTTTTCCACGTTATGAAGACAATACCTTTACCAACAACCTTTTTCCTCCATCTACATTTATGAAATGAATATACATAACTGATCAATCAATATTCATACTCTATTGTTATCATCAAACTTTCTCTCTCTCTCTTTCGCCCGCATACAACTCATTTCGGCATTGAATAACCAGTAGCAGATCAATCAATTTCACTTGTGCATTGAGCTTCATTACAAAAAGGTTTTTGAACTTGAATTATTACATCAAAGCTAACAGCGCGCATCAAGTGCGGTTCATTTCATAACCATTGTTAAATGAATAAATAACAGCTGATTGCATTCAGCTCCTCCAACAAGAATTTTCAGAACATACAAACAGTAATGAGGCCTATATTTAAGGAATATAGCTTTAGGAATATTTTAATAATTATTTGATATTCATATTGTATTGCAGGAAAGTAATTTCCTCTCAATAGTCTCTATGAAGACGATTCAACCAACAATAGAGTAGGAGGGGTTTTTTACAGATTGCAATCCAGTATGTACGATAGAATAGGCCTACTTCAAATGCACCATCACTCATTCAATACTAAGCCTAGTGGAAACCACTGTAAAAGGCTTTATTCATATAAGAATTTCTTCCAAATAAAGGTAGGCGCACACATATTGTCATCGGACGGATCGCACGAATAAATTTGATGCATTGTTTTCAATTTGAGTGCGCATACCTATCCTATATGAGTCCGCATCGTATAGGTATGCGCACTCCAATTGAAATCAATTATCAAATCTAATCGTCCAATCCGTCCGATGACGATATGTGTGCGCCTACCTTAAGGCAGCTTTTTAAGAAATATGCATCTCAGATTCATACACATATATTTGGTAATATTTCTTTCATTAGATTGATGTATTTCCTAAAGTACTTGAGAAATGATTCACCAAATTTTTATAAAAATTCATGCTCATTGAACCATAAATCAACTAATTAACTATCTGAATAAAATTTAAATTTACAGGAAATGAATACGTTCTTGTCTTTAGCATGTTTTGAGGTGCAACTATTCATTTATTTTTGAATTTTAAAATGCATTTGTTTTTGCATCAGTAGGGTTCAATTGAAGAGATCAAAAATACTCCTTAAAAATTGACAACCAACTAATTTTTGAAACAAAATTCTAACGTCATCTACTGTATCTACATATTCATTCATTCAGACAATACATAAATGTGGGTAGATACAAGCATCCGGTCCAAACTCTATAGTATGTGATTTTGTGATATGGATTATCTTATCCCATCATTTATATAGTAAGGTATCATTTTGAAAACTTTGCATTGTAAATGTTATTATTGAAAATGTATAAAAATATATAATGTTCTTGAATTTATAAATAAAATCCTCTAGATATGTTGTCCAACACCCAGAGAAATTATAATTATTTGATTGTTATAACATGAACTTTGCACAGATTGTAACATCTAAGTAATTATGGAAAGAATTCCTTATTAGTACTTTATTTGATTGGTATATTTGATTTGGTACATTATTTTGATTTTTTTTATTCTATACATCGCATTTATTTAGCAAAACTGTTATATCGTTTCATTTATCAGTTGTAAATGAAGACATATGTTCGAAATATTTGTAAAGCCACGAGCCACGTAGGAAAGACATTCTAACGGCACACTGTAACTATCGATGCACATCTCAACAAGGATGCAACTCTCTTTGAAAGGTATGCGCGCTTAGCTTTGGTGCGCCAGTGCCGTGTCGTGCTGCTAGATGCAACTCTCTAAAACCAGGTCGAAAAAAATAAGAGTGAAAGAGAAAAAGAAAAAAGAGGAGCAGCAAGTGCTACAATCCCAGTAGCGGAACAGGAAGGGAAATAAAAAAGATAGAGAGAAAGGATGACGAACAGGAGGGAGAAAGAGAGAGGAAAGAATAGATTACCGTTGAACATCATTTAACAGCTTCAACGACAAGAGCATATAAGAGAGCTACTAGTGGTCCCCTACACACATACACACCAACACACATTCATAGACAGACACAAATTTGGGGCTCCCGTCGGGTGAAAAAATAGTCTTAAATGACATTAGTCCATTACGTCCGCGTTTTGCTTGAGAGTAATTTCTCATCCAACGTCTAATAATACTGCCTGCACCCAGGCAATCCAATTACATCAAAACACAAGTGTAATAGCAACATGATTATCACATTTCAGCTTCTTTTTTTGGGTATCTTGCATTCTTGTTTCTCAAATTATACAGACGCTGCTAGAGTTAACACACACAGAATAAAAGGTGATCATACTAAGGAACAAGACGAGTTTAGTTGGTATGGAATTTCAAAATGTTTCAATCTTAATAATATATAATTATAATTAATTGTATAAAATCCTAATTACTTATCTGGTTTTTTTTAATTGTTTCTATAAAATGCTAATGAATTCTATGTTTTTTCTCCAATTGTTTCTATCACGTACGTATTCCATTTTTCGCATTTACCTGTATATTTTTTCCATTTTTTTATTCATTTACGCTGTTTTACTCAAATTGTATTTTTCTCTGGTGCATTGAGATAAGTTACAACAGCTCGGTAATACCGTAGTGATGTGACCGCTCAATTCAATAAAGTTCTAAAATAGATAATTCTAAAAGCTAGATTTTCATAAAATATTTGATACACAATATTTGCAATTAAATTAATTCCCAGTCGTTCGAAATCCTTCAAAAACTGAACATTTTATTCACCTCTTCATCATCAACAACAGTTGGAGTTATTTGACCTTAACTTTGACAGTTTTGAGGTCATACTGCCGTGACAAGTTTCGACGAGTAAAAGTACCTCGACCAAACTACTTGCAATAAAGACATTGATTTTAGGATACTACACAAATATCTTCATAAATTCGGGATCCTACTGACAACATTCCAGTTACAACCAATAATCTGCTTTCTTGAGTATTTAGAAAGGTGGCAGATGGACTCATATAAATGCATCCCGACACATGGACTCTATAGTGGGATGCTACACGATGGTTTAAGGAAAATAAGTACGTAAAGGACTTTTTCCATATTGTGAATGTTTTTTCATGTTTAATAAATACCTCTTTACATGACAGAAAAATACATAAATAAATAAATATGGACACTGACAAACCTCAGAAAGGTTACTGATGGACTCATATGAAAAATTTTATTTTTTATTACACTGGAAACCCTGCTGCGTCGTGTCGTGGTCGTCACTCTGTATACACTCATCTACGAGAAGCATGGATTGGCTAATAGATTGACATTGTCAAACCTCATCTTTATGAAACTCAATTATTTATCATTGAGACAACATAAGATGAATAATATTGATTATATTCAGCATATCAGAACAATACACACATGGAAATTACTGGGATATTGCATTTATTCGATTCCCGGGCTGACAAATAATTTTTTAATAGTAGGGCTCATCGAATTTCCATTCAGGTGTTCACCCTGTTGTCAATATTTGCAGTAGCAGAAGTCCTCGGGGTCATTTACAGCATTTAATTTGGATTTTCGTTTAATAATTAACTATAAAGCATTCAATTACATTAAATTTACATCATTTAATTTGGATTTTCGTTTGATAATTAACTATACACAGTTGCATATCGTCAGAATACAAGTTAAAAAATCTAATATATTTCATTCATCATCCAATGTTAGATGATGTTGGTTGTAAATCCAACATTTTCATCCAACTCAAAATCTGCTCATCACAATACAATTTTCAAAGGTAATCCAACAGCACCGACACTACAAATAATGAGTAACCGATCCAGCCTCATCCCAAATTCAAGCCCCACCCATCAAATGGCAGACAATGGCAATCAATGCTACGCTACGCCTGGACGAGCATCAACACACACATCAATGCTCAAATCTGACTGCCAATGTCGTGGGATTCACTACCTACTGTCAGCATTCGTTGAATGGTGAGTATTGATGTTGAGGCATGAGAAACACTGACAGTTTACAGGAAAGTACACCATGACTGCGACTATCGTGGGATTCACTCCCGATTGTCAGCATTGATTGAATGGGGAGGATAGATGTTAAATCATAAGAAATACTGCCAGTTAACAGGTGAGTTCACCAGCCACAACAACCCACTGTGTTCAAACAAAACACAGGAGAGGCGAGCACACATCACGTGTGTCACCAATTGTTTGAACGGGAAGCATTATTGCTACATACAAGGAATGCTGACGGTTTAAAGTGAACCTCAACGGCGGAGATCAAGGATCGCTAACTGGGACAGACAAAAGCTGACTACCGCGCATGCGCGTTGCAAAGTTTCGTTTTCATCTCACTCACCCACCTCAGAGTCTACCGGCACCTTTCAAATCTTTCTCTTTTAATCCTCTCTAACAAATCTCTTCCGCTAACATCTTGTGTTATATATGAACCTTCTTGGCACATACCAGGTATCAAGTTCATCGCCCGTTAACAAGTCAATGAGACTGAAATTAAAAGAATAAAATCTTTAGAAGCAGAATTTCGCTGTGTGAAAATGGAAGTACACTTGAAATACTTCTAGTCCCTTACAAGCTATAAATCTCTCGAGTCTCAGACTGACCAATAACTCAATCGCATACTAAAAACGGTTGTGTAAACAGTGTAAAACTGTTCTTCAAACTCTGTTAACACTGTTCTGTAAACTCTTTCACCTACCATTGTTTCTCTCGCCACCATCCTCTTCTAATCAATTCCAAGCCTACTACCCTCTCAAAATATTATCCTACATTTTATTTATAATTTTAATATTGATAATTGTGTATCATTGAATCAATCAATTAAAAAATATTATACTTCTTCCAATCCTCCTATAAACCTTACACTCCTACCTTTCAACCTATTTCCTTTGTTCATCTTTTCAACTATCATAAACACCTTTCTCTCAGTCTCTACACATTCGATTCTCTATTCCACAACATATCCTTTCAACAATATGTTTGCATCTCTTTTATAGTAAAATTTCAACATTTGGAATTTCATCTCTCCTTTCAACAATATCACTCTCTAAACCTCACGACAATCCCTCCTCCATGTTTCAACTATCCTCCCATCAATCTAGCTCACTTCATCTCACTGTTCACTTCTATCACATATATCTCTTTTTCTCAATCTCTCATCTCAAAAACCCTTCTCAATTTACCTTTCCCCACAGCAATCCCTCTCAGTTCATCTTTACTCTAGTGAGATTCACTTCAGACAGTATACATTCCTTCTCAGCATTAATGCTTCCCATTCAGTCAACCCTGACAGTTTCAAGTGAATCTCACAATCATAGCAATCCCTCCCACTTTCTCTCTCGCTCATCTCCCTCTCACTCCACTGACTCTGTGACCGACAATCATTGGCGATGCGGCTTATTAGACAAGGACAGAAGATCGGTCAAATGTGCACCGCTGTAGCCAATCTTTCAGACAAAAACTAGGTGCGCGCGCATGCTCTATCATCATCATCATCATCATTCTGTGCAGTCAACTGCCTTCCTTGTTTCATAGCTGCTTTACTAAAACAGCAGAGTGTACTGCTTGCATCTCACTCCGACCGCCTGCTAGCTGCTAGGCTAGAGGCTAGAGCTGAGCTAAGGTCAAACCAGGAATGTATTCATTCGTCCTCTAGATCGGACGCTCTCAAATTGTTATGAAAGCGATCCCATTGCAAGTTCTGTATCTTCAGTTCTAATTGTGTTCTTACACACTTCAATTTGAAATTACCAAGCATGAAAATATTATATTATACTAGCAGGTAACCCGTGTCCGCAAAGGTCTAATTAAAATCTTTACGTACTGAAATCTTGAAGCATTTAAAATAAACTTATAACCATCCTTGGTGAATGGAGAATCGATATGTAAAATTTCAAGTTAATCAGTAGTTCGGACGTGATGATGCGTCATTCGTGTTTTTTCTATCCCTTGCGTGTATTTGAGCCAATTCTTTCCTTTATTATAGTATAAAGATGAGAGATAATACAATATTAATTACCTACTTCATCCTTAATTTTGTAACCGAGCTGGGGGAGACAGACCATTCACACTATCGGTGGAATAGACTACTATTTCAAAACTATTCAACGTGTTTGAAAAATGATAACTTGTTGTCAAGATGGTCAACCTTATTCAAGACCTTTTCACTCCACTTTTTCCAAACTATTTTCTCCAGAGCTGTATATAATGCGTTAAAACGCATGTTATTTCGACGCAATTTCAATTTTGTACAACTATGGTTTATTTTTGAAGAAAAGAGAGATATGGTTTACAGTACAGGTTTGCTTGCTAGGTTAAGTTAGTCCCAAAGGTCTTGCTAAACAAGCAATGGTTCATTCTAAATTAACGAATGATTAGTTATTAATAAATGCACAGAGCACAGTATCAGTAATGTTGATTCATTGGAGTATTGGAGCCATCCAATTTTGAAAGGAACAGCTGGACTGGTTTAAACTCAGATGTAACACATAACAAAAGATAGGCCTACAACCATAGATTCATCCTGGATCAAGTTGACGTTAGATCCTTTGTGTGACATACATGCAACGTAACATATCAGACATGCAACGCGTATCACGGGGAGCTTCCTTCGGAAACTTTGCGCGTATCAATACTGCAGCCAAGCTAGGGGGAGAGACCAATCACACGATTGGTGCAAACAGTGCAGTGCTTGTGTTTGCGCGGACGGGAGAGACCCAGGTCTCGTCTACAACATGTAAACACAACAACAATCTATACCTGTATATACCTACCGATTTTCTATACATACACCACCGATAACTTCTATACAGCTCGTATCGTGATCGCAGCTAGCTGAGCTAGCTCACGCTCTATAGGCACGGGAGAGAGAGAATCGTTATTGCATCTTCAAAGCACCGCTCAAAAAAGTAAACCGCGATCAGACGTACGAAACGTTTTTAATCGTTGTCAGTGTACCGTCGCGATCGTGTGTGTATGTGTGTGCGTGTGTGATGATCGTAAAATCCGGTGTTTTTTGCTACTCTGTAATAAAGTTCAACCCTCAAGCCTCAAACATATTGACAACCTCCTTCTCCTTCATCTCATCCTTTACCCTTGAGCATAAATTCTATTATTATTGAAGTTTCTCACCAACAAAATTGTCATTTCTAAATCAATAAAATATTTTATGATTACCCTAGAAACCCACAATGTATTAATTTATAAGTTGAAAACTAACTGACATAGGGGTTACATATTTCTAAGTCTACATATTTCTTTCTAATCAAAGTTTTTCCATTCTTTACTAACCCTTGTAACTAACAGACAAAGAAACCATAGTTTTTTCATTATTTTGTTAAGAATCGACAACTTTTGAAAAAAAAATAGAAACGTCAACGTCACTCAATACTGTCAAATTCCTTCTCATGTCAAACCCTGGAAGAAATCGAAATTTTTAGAATCACTGGGTATTTTGAATAGGAACTTGTTTTCTCGCTATTCCTATTATTGTTGATAATTTACAATTCGCAAAAATGGGATGAAATTGATTGACATTTGATACAATGAAAATTGAATGTTATATTATTCAACAGTTGAATGGGTAATAATTGAATATGTAGGAATCTTGAATGTGAGAAGAGTGAGCCAATTTTTAAATTGTCTACCTAATGATAAGATTAACTGTCTTTAGATCTGACCTTTACTTTGAATGGTAGTTGAGGGTATCAAGCATTTAGTTTCTCCCAACAAAATAAAACAACATAAATCAAAATAAATATGAAAGCATACTTCCTAGCTAGTGTTAAAAACAAAAAATAGATTAGGGAAAAGATGGAAGCAAAATAACACAATTTGTAATCCAAGTTGGAAGCCACACAAGCTCGAAACTATTGATTAAATGCAGGTCAACAAAATAAAAACCATCAAGAGGGATGTTTTGGGCTCATAAAGGTCTTATGTAAGTCTGTAAGTAGTGAGTTGTTGTCTTGTCAGCTCCTAAATGGAGATTCAATGAATAAAGTAAAAGAAAGACCATTATTTCAATACGAAGAGCCATTATACTTGCTTCAATTTGACTATAAATTATCAATTTTTAATATTACTCAAGTTACTTTTCTGATTTCCTTTAATCGACTTTTGAATCGTGGATGTATATTGGCAATCTTATAGTAATAATATAATGAGACCTGTGAATATAAAACAATTATTTTCAAGTTGAATTGAACTTAAAAGATTATTATGACTATCATACTGGTTTTCTAAGAAGTAGTCGATTTCTCAGTAAATAATTCAACAAATTTTACAAAATTTCAAGTCAGTAAATTTTGATGCTTTTTTGCAAAATAAAACTTATTATTATTAATACTCATCCATTACACCGTAATTAAGAATTATACCGAAATGAACACAATAGTCGATAAAAATAATATATTTACAGAAACCCTCTTAACAGAAATGATTAGATGATAATAATATTACATGACCAAAAAGGAGATTAGATGAAGAAGGCAGAAGAAACTGAGAAAAGAACAAGAGGGGGGAAAAATACGGTAACATGTTCAAGGGAGGTATAGGATTATATTTATAAGCAGAAGGGTCAAAATTGACAAAAACGTTGCAAACCAATAATTAGAGAGATATTACAGGGTGAAGCCTGATATTTTAGTGCTATGAGAAAAGAGAATGCCGGCGAAAAAGAGGAGGAATACAGTAGGGAGGAACAAAGGTAGATAAAAACAGAGAGAGGGGATGAGAGAACAAAGTAGGAGATGTCGGTGGCATATAACCGATCGATAAAGGTATAGCGTCGTGATACACTTCAAACTGTCAGCATTTGTTGAATGGGAAGCATTGGTGCTATTTATAAAGGAATGCTGTCAGTTTGAGGTGATTCTCATCTACACAAAGTTTATTGACAAGCGGGGACGTTTTGCTTTTAGCGGCGGCCTCTCCAACCACCAACAATCCAAACAACGAGACAGGTGAAAAAGAAGTGAACACTCGAGGAAATGGTTGAAAACTTGTAGAAGGCAAATATTGGTTTATCGACTAGAATTCAACACACTCTCAGACAACTGAAGAAGAGGAACTGAATAACAATTTTAAAATAACTTCTAGAGGAGATAAACGGTTGGGGTTGTTCTTTAGAATGTTAGGCTTACATGAAAAATAGCTGAAATGTACTGCTAGTAGAAAACGAAATTTATCAACAAAATAGATAATCTTTTATTCCGAGAAATTATAACTGTGAACAAGAATTGGTGATTTCTCATTAAAAATGTAGTTTCTTATTATTGTACATATAGTATTGATAGATTCCAATAACTGATATATCATTGAATTTGCCACCCCATCTATTTATCCAATTTCAAGTAAAAACTCAACAATAAATAGGTATTGTTTTAGAATGCTGGCTAAACCAATATTAATTATCATTATCATTTAGTGAAAGCTTTCATAATTTTGATTGTGAAGTTTTCCAGTATGGAAGTGTATTTTGTTTACATGTTTTTAGATTATGTTTATTGATTTGATTGTATATCACCTCAAGATAAGGAATGAATGAATAATACTTCCATTCATGTAAATTTTTTTGAGTGAAACGATTGCCAGATATTCAATTATTTGCCTGTGTAGTCGTATTTCGGATCAAAATAGAGTAATATGTAATACTTTATTCATAAATGAATATAATAGATAAGCAACAATAAGTGATTTCAGTAATAACTAGTGATGTTAAGAATAATTTTAAAAAATGAATTGACAACTGCTTTCCAGAATATTCTAACAATTCAACAACCCATTCCTACAATATGTGAACTTTATTAAACAAATATAATTCGAACCAATCATCCCAGCAAAAACTCCGATTGAGAACAGAATCTACATCCTACATTATGCTCAACAATCAAGGCTTCCTTGATATGAGCGTTTATTTCATGAATAATTTATAAAAAAATAATTCCTAACAAAATACTGTATGAATTTGATGAATAGTCAGTCAACAATGTAGGCCTACACTATTAGGATAATATTATTGTAGTGTTGAGATAAAAATAATGAAAGCAGCATTGTATATTCTTCATCCCATGCCATGAATGTTTTATTTCATGAATATTCACACTTCATTCATTAATATGCATCACCACTACATTCCATTATTATTTCATAATAGCACGTACATAATTCATTCAACACAAGTGAAAACACGATTCGTGCAAAACATTCGTCCATTTTGCACCATTGCCGTTCTGTTTAGCATTGACAAGGTTCAACGTCCCGGGGGCGCAAATATGAAGGCCACAGTTCCCCCCTCACCATGAACACAGGGGGTGTCTAAAAGGGGGGGCACAGTTAATGGTGTCCCCTTCTGGCCGCCCCACAAGAGGAATCCACGACTTAACCACCACCACCACCTCTGAGCCGCCTCTTTGGGGGCAGTAGCGACAACAAACCCCCCCTCCCACCGCACACCACCCAGGGGTAACCATGGTAACCGAGTGTCAATGACGTCATAGGACTGCAAATGACACTCAGCCCCGGGCTGCCGAGTGTCCATTCCATAGCTGATAGCTGACAACAATCTATTAACCCTGGATGTCATCAGATATTCATTTGCGCTCTGACACCACTCCTTGTAACCCCACACATACATCATTTAATGGCCTTTCACAGGGTGCAAATCTAATTGCTATTCATTCATAACGATACAAATCGTTTTATGACACTACTCGTAACCATGCGAGACACGACACGATTATCCTTTCTACTTTTCATTGATAATTTACATTCTTCTATTAGAACATCATCATTGAATTGTTTTTTTTTACAGGGTAGAATTCTAATTGGATATTCATTTACTCATATGGACACAAATATCATAAGTGGTTGGGAGAAAATCAGGCTTACTAATCATCAATAAGTTAACTCCTTTTCGAGTAAATTTTGTGATTGTTCTTCAATCGGACTTCTTAAAATAGAATCTAAAATATTCAGAATTTGAATAATTTCAACTCGTATAGAAATCTGTGTTTCCTACAGAAAGTACTCAGCAAGAACAGTTGAGTAAATATTGGATATTACAATAGAAAGTTTATGGTAATTTTTCATCTACAAAAATAGCTTGGTTGATGGAACATTGTACTAACCATACACTTTCATCAACATTATCTTCACTTTTTCTTTAAAGAAACTTTTGATCTGTTATCCCCACAGGGATTAGCAACTATAAAATACAAAAACAAACAGGGAGCATTAGATTACAATTACAGTTTTATTTATAAATATCTCCCCTCGCTCAATTTCAACACCTCATTCGTCACCACCAATCGTCCAATTAAATCCAAACCGCATTCACGCTGTATCAAGTTGGTGTCTGTTATTTATATCATTTAACAACCTAGTTCTGTTTATTTTTTAGCCACATCAACTTCAGTGGTTCTTCAATCCAAATCACGAATTTAGTGTATGTGAACAATCTTAACTCTGCAACTAGGCTACTTAAGAGTATTTTTTTTCAATTCTATTCTAGTCGATTGTGTAAACAGCAAACGGTTTCGACTTTTATGCCCACATGCATCTTCCTACTGACTACTCCCTACACAGCTAACGAAATGTCGCTATAAAAATGAATTAATAAGAAACTAAGAGATCAGACGAAATAGTCATTAAAAAATTAATCAGAAATTCAAGTGATCGGAGAAACTTTGTTATTTATTTATATTTCAAAGACATTCATAAGATTTGAATGAATGAGCTCATGAATCAAGTTATCTCAAATGATAGATTTTTGTGTTATATTCGGCACAACTCATGAATTATTCAAAAAATCTTCAAGCTATTACAAACTAGATTATTTGGTATCAAGACATCAGATATTTGGTATTACAAATTGGATATTTGGTATCAAGTCAACTTATGAATGATTTTGGAATAAAACTCGAACGATTAAATTAAATTTTAAATTTGTATTAATTCATTACAAATAATGATAAAATGAGTACCTATTCATGATCATAAGATCATTTAAATATAACAACTATAGAGATTTAAATATTGATTAGACTATGGATTGAGACTTTTATCAATATACTCAAAGAACTTAAAGAGATATAGACCCACAATGCCTATCATAGCCACCTCTAATACAGTCTGTATTAGAGGTGGCTATGTGCCTATGCCTTCCCAATGATAGCTTTTACTTGAAATTGAAGGCCGCCATTGGGGTATTTTAGCACGAGATATTATATCTATATATTTGTAATAGTATAGATTACAAAGGCATTGGTATGTAATAATCTTATAGGTTGCCCCCTCAATGGCCGATTTCAATTCCAAGTACGACACTAGCGCTGCATGTGAGTCTATGCATCTTTAAGATCTTTGAATATACTATGAACACGTTACTTGTAATATTGAACTGGATAAAAATATTGAGCACAAAGTCTTGACTGGTATAACAAATTGAAACACTTCACAGTTCAACCAATGGTACAAAATCAGAGAATATAAATTATTGAGTATGTGACTAAAACTTGATCCACGTTTAATGCGGTATATTGTTATGACATTAAGAATAGATTTGTAACCAGCATCATTTATTAAAAATTGCTGAGAAGGAACATTGGAGTTTTAATATAATTATCTTGAAAATGTTGTATTTTATAAATGTCTTGATGAAATAAACATCAGTTCTTTTCTATTCTATTGTACATACATTATTGTACAAAATCGAGGATGATAACAAAAATTTAATTTCGAAATAATCCAGACATAAAATTAATAAACTGGACGATAATCATCTATCAAATCATGATTCACGAAGTAGACACCATTGTAGACTAGACAAAACAAGAATAAACTGACTAAAACCTATCTCACAATAGTTATCGAATTTTTAATCATCTCTACAATAAATTCAATTATATCAGTTGTATGTAAAGTTTACAGAGAGTTTCTTCCACTCTACAAGAGACAATATCAATACGTATAAAGCATTGTAACACTGAGAACAAACACAATACATCTTCTGCCTACTACTTGTTAATGCAAATTGTCTGCTGCTTGAATTTCAGAGTCGGAATCAAGGCCAAAGCAACTCAGTAATCATTATCATTATCATCATCATAAAAATATCATCATTACTATGTTCATTGACACGAGATACAATACAGCATGTCCTTGTCTTTTTCTTCGCAAACAGAATCATATCGACTATCAAAATTTTGCTATCCGATATTTTCAAATGAGTGCTGAGAGGTTTTTCATATAATTTTTTGCAATATTTCCTACGCAACCACTATTTACTAGAACAGTGAGATTTACTTCAAGCTGACAGCATTCATTATGGAACATCATCAATGCTTCCCATTCAACCAATGCTGACAGTTTGTAGTGTTTCTCACTGTACTATAGATTCCTTCATATACTACTGCTACTACTACTAACTCACAATAATACTACGGACAACAGCGAGCTAAAACGTAGAACCAACATTTGGGGATGGTAAGACCTACAAAAGATGTTGAAATTAAAGCTTCGATTTAGCAAGAAGATCCTAATAAGTGTTTTGAAGTGGACCGGCTATAATTGAAATCTGGTAATGGTTCTTGATAATAAATTACAACTTCTACCAAGGCGTGGACAATCAAGCATACAAAATGCACATCGCCATGCTTTTCGGGAGTTGATAATTAATTAATATACTGCACTGAGATGCTCAATAAAGTTTTCCCAACAAACATCACTAAGCCATGAAAAAGAAAAATTTAATTAGAGATGAAAGCATGTGTAGGGTAGTTTCATATTTCAATCCAAAAACTCTGATAACATTTTGTAATGAAGCACGTTTATTAAAATAAATAAAACTTCAATTTCTGAATGATCTAAACCTATCGCTTCACCTACGTACTGCTGATAAGGTATAGTTAATATTTCAAATAACGCTCACGCAATTTAGCACTGCAGTACACGCAATATTTCTCATAGAGCAATATTGTAGGTGTAGCTGACGAAATCGGACATTTTTACTCAATTATTCAAAAAATACTGCAATTATTATCATCCTGTGAAAATAAATTAGTAATGCCGAAGCAAATGTTATCTATCACAGAATTGATATCATTACTGCATTATCAAAATTGGTATAAACCCGTATTACTTATTAACTCAGGTTAATATGTAATGAAGTTGTTGTTAAGTTCAGTCCTATTCTTAAAGAAGTTCTTCCTGTAATTTCAATTTTCCTTGAAGTTATATAATGTGTACAACCTTGAACCTTCTTAGTTTCTTAAATGCCGATAGTGAAAAATGAATGTGTTTATAAATCAAGTACTCAGTCACCAACAACCTCCAACACAGTTGATTGGTGAGATAATGCAAAGAGAGATTTTTACATACAATACCGTTGCTTTATAATAAATAGAACTCTATCTATTTTATTTGATATCAAAATAATAAGAGATTGTTCTATTCTAAACGACTCTAATTTATTTCCTTATCATTTTTGAATCATCACCCGTGATACAATACTGGTACACTGTCCAAGGTAAACCAACCCTGCAGAACAAGAAACCAAGTGAAATCTCAGAGGGAAAATTTCGCTTTCAATTTTGTCCCTTTAGCGAGGGTGGCAGCCCTGCGCGCGCGCCACCCTCAAACCGAATTTCCCGCCTCCCGAGCCGCGCGAAATCCCCACCAATATGGCTGCCACTGCCATCGATTTTCGGCTGCTAGGCTTGGAGGCGGTTGAAATGCCGCCTCATGACTACTGCCGCCTCTTGGTGACCACTGATACCACCCCCCTCCGCGGCAACCACAGAGGTAACATACAATGTCGATTTGCAGAAATTCTGACAGAGAATCTGTCAGGGCTAGATCGGTGCGTTAGTAAGAATCACTGCAAACTGTCACCATTTGTTCAGTGGGAAGCTTTGATGTTACTAATAAGGAATGCTGACAGTTCAAAGTGAATACTACTTGAGAAGCTTCTAAACAAAGAAAATTCTTTGTCCTTCAATATATTGTAAATAACTTCAAACACCGGTCTCTTAAAAAATCTTGACAATTTGTTAGGGCTAGTACATCTTAGGTACCACTTGCAAAATTCTATCAAGGGATAAAAAGTATATCATACATCTTGCTTTTTCCTTCCTAAAATCCTAACAAAGAAAATCATTTCCCTTCATATCAGCATTATTAAAAATTCATTCTTCTGGACAGACTAATGGACAGGAAGAAAATTCACGGCTGATGATTAAAATTGTACAGCTATGACACTTCGTCCAAAAATCGGCGTTTTTGTCAAAGAATCTAACCATACTTAACAAATACAGTAGTAAAGGAAATTAATTGTTCTTCAATATTATGTTGAGATTATAAACCCACCTTCCCCTAAAGTGGATAAAAGGAAAATCAGAACTTTTGAATATTAAAATTGCATCGAGAAAGCAAACCATGTACAGTTTATCGACAATGAAACAATATTTATATCAATAAAGCAATGTGTATCAAACATACATCTTGCCGCCTTCTAACAGAGAATTCATCATCTGAAAACCTATTGCTCTTTTTTTCTTTTAGGAAGGACAAATTTGACGGAAGAGTCAAAGCTTTGACGAGCAGAACAGTGCCAAATTGTTCAGCTTTCTAGCCCTATCAAAAAATGTTACTGCCCTCCAATTCTCATAAAAAGTCATTTCCCTCAATTCACATAAATATACAGAAGAGTGAAGAAAGGAAAAACACACATAGTAGGTGCGAATCAACCTATCATTTTAACCTTTGCAAAACTTGGTTGAAGAAAGTCACAGCGTTTAAGAAGATGTAGTGATATTTTTTTATTGAAAATGAAAACATAAATGAATTCGTGAATTTGACTAAATAGTGTTTTTATTATGGAAGTTTTCAGGATTGATTTTTATTCAAAATGAAAACATAAATAAATTCGTGTAGGCCTATTTGACTACATTTTTGTGTTTTTATATGGACGTTTTCAGGATAGACAACATTTTTTTCAATACTTTTTGTCAGAGATGACAGATTGACAATTTTCAGTACTGGCAATTTCTTTCAATTCTTTTCTGACAGAAACCCTTCTCGAGATGAAATCCTCATAAAAGTGGTGAAACGAAAAATTACCCAGTAATTTTACGACAAACAATACAAACTCAACATTCCTAACAGACAGATTTCTCTTCAGAAATAAAACTGGCATCGCATTTTACAGTAATAATGCCTCGAGGCTTAACCAAGTCTCATTCAGCAGAGAATATTGCACTAGACACTTCTATTAATAGATTTCAAATTGACAGCACAAACTGCTGCAGAGGTACTACAAACACAGCTACCTTCAATAAAATGTAACTAACCTCAGAGCACAAAGTGTCTGCTAAAAATCATTGCATGCGGTCAGCATTGGTTGAATGAGAGGCGACCAATGATGTTATCAAGAGATTATAAGAGTTTCAAGATGATCAGAGTCTCACTATAGTACTGACAAGACAATTACTTTCTCAAATAATAAGTTAGCATGAAGTGAGTTTGATATTTGAAAAACAGCCATATTGCTGACATAATTTTACAAAATTTTAGTAAAGTGGTGAGTTACAAAAATACAATTATTGCAGACCTAATAAAATATTATGGATAAAATTTACTGCAAATTGGAATTTTTATATTGTTCTATTTCTGTCGATATCCATCAAAATAAACAGTCGTGGTGAGGTGAGGTTGAATTGAAGTTGTTTTATCCCAATCAGTGATATGATTCTTGGACCTATAGTATTGATGAATGATTTTTAGATTTATTCGATGAAGGAAATCAGCTATAGTTTCTTTGGAATTAACAAATTATTGCAAATAAAATGAACTATTTTTTCTGAAATACTTTACATCTGGTATTTTGCTGAAAAAAAACTTCAATTGAGTATTTCGGGAATATACGGAATCATAGATCAGGATCATAATAAAATCACTATGATACATAGGAGAGAAGAGGTTGATAATTCTAAGAACCCTTCAAGAATTTACCAAGTGCTTTTTAACTGAAGTGTGTTTATGTAATGTCTCCAGTAAAAAATCGCAGATGTTTTCCAATAAGTTCTCCCTCCCTATAGTAGAAGTTATGGTGATAGTATTCCTGAGTCTTTTATATTTGATCATAAAGTTTTTAATCATTATACAAACATATTAATCTGAGTTGGTGCAATTTAAGAGAAACATTGAAATAAGTAATGATATATTTTATGTTGATTGAATCCAAATCTCAGAATAATAAAATAGTATTAATACTTCATTAAAAAATGGATGTAAATGCATAATAAAGCTGCAAGTGAATGATAAAGCCACAACAACACAATTCCATAAATTGTTATCTTAATAATTACAAAGCCTCCTACTCATTTCAATTAAAAACTTATCGTGCACACTGACAATTACCAGCATGTAATGTCATTTTTCTCACAATTAAATAGCTTACTGATAAAAAATCTATCTTTCACTTTTCAAATAAATATCATCTAATTAAATACTTGATATTGACTTCAATGATGTGAAACATGCTATTGATAGGAAATTATGAATCTACTAACTCCAAAATATTCAAATATGAGTTTAAGAAAATTAAAAATGATAGACTACTACTTTTGTACCAGGCATAACAGCTACAACAATAACTACATTTAAAATACAATAGGACTTTGTGAGAAACAGTGAAACGTACTGGAACATCTTTCAGTTCATAATTCCAATTGTATAGTGAAATTATGTTCTGGCAGCATGAATGTAATCTGTATCTCCAATTGGATAATGAAATTATGTTCTGGCATAAATGTAATTGTAAGTGTAGTTGTTTAATTGAAACAAGTGTAATTGAAATGTTTCATTGTAAGCATGTACACCAATACAGTTACAAAAATCAAGGGATTAATCGCATTAGCTGAATATTTTTTTGTTATTAAAACTTATTAAAAACATGTTTTCTTTTCTATTGAAGCTATGGCTACATTAAAAACGCTCATCTATACAAACTCTGATTTGAGCTGATTCGGAACCAGCCTACTAATTACGTCAAGCGAGTCTGTATCCTAAAGCTAGACACCCTCATACCTCATCAATGTCAGTGAAAGTGACCGGTACCATGAGAATATTATCCCCATAAATTCCGATGTGACTTTTCACACTCACTAGGTTGTGTTGAGTGGAAACAGTCCAATCAGAACTCTTGGAAATTATATTTTCATTGTGCCGGTCACTTTCACTGACATTGATGTGATATGAGGGAATCAAACTTAAAGCTAATTAAAACTAAGTATAATTTAGGTTATGTTACTTTGTCAGGGCTCCTGAAATAACTTCACATTGACAATATTATCAACATCCAGAGTAAAAAACTATATGAATCCATTGGAATATATTATTTATTCACTATTCATCCTTTCCTAACAAATATAATTTTCAATTTATTATTATCGAAGTGATTTGAAGAGAAGAAATAATTAGTATAGGCCTAATTAATTTTACAATTTGCTACTCAACTGCCAAGTAGTTGAACAGTTCACCAAATATTTTGAAAACAATATTACACTTCATATTCAGCCGAAAAAAATACTCCAGTCAAAGGACTGAATGAATTAGGGGATGATATCCAATCATGATAGGCTATCATTCCCAACGCCTCAAGAAGAGAGGAGGGATTGATCAATATAATAACCATGGAAACAATGCGGCCGACTAGAAGAGATTGAGTTTTCAAATCATAAAAGATTACCAGACAGTAAAATATTGACAGGTAGCTTTGAAACGTTGCAACAATGTCAATCAAACAGCTGATAATATATCGACTGTGAAACGACAGCATAGTCAGATAATGGCATTCAAAGCTAGAGGTCACAAAGTCAATAAATATGTGCATATGAAATTATTAAAGGCGGCCATGCTTTTGATTCACCCTTTGTGTGCCGAGTTCACTGCTTCAATAAATATGAACGTTTCATGAATTATTGACAGCAAGTAATTTATACAAACAGTTTTTCACTCATTATTATTCATCTACTGTTGTGAAAGTGTCTAGTAAAATCTTGATAATAATCTACCAATTAGTTAATCCCTTCTAACTCATTAACTTTCTATCTTATTTCGCACTAATCAGATGGCTATTATCTGAGAAATCTTTGTAAATACAGTGTCCTGATAAAAGTTATTCATAATTATGTGATACAGGACTTAGCATTAGACACTAAAACAATATGAGGTCTAGTTTTTAAAAGTTACTTATAACCAAAATCAAATTGGAAATAAATCAATTGAAGGCATTATTGTTCATGTAATAACTGCATCGTTTGTAGGTTAGTGTTCATAGGTTATGTAGAAGGGAATATGCCGAAAGAAGAAAACACTTTCGATTGAATAGCTATAGTAAAACCCATGAATTATTTGCTTTAGTATAAGTAATGAAAGAGAATCACCTAAACTAACAATGATTGTAGAATATTATTGAAGGATTTAAAATATTAACTAACAATAAGTGGGGAACAACTACACAAACATTTTATTGGAAATGTTAAGAAATTATAGTGTTGTTTGACAGATTGTTACTGAAGACATCCTGAATGGATTACTCTATAGTTTCTGTAGCGTACTAATCAACCACTGAACTAACTTACATTGAAGTTAATACATGACTATAGGTAGGAATCATTAATCACAAAAAAAAAAAACACTGAAATCTGAGCATTAGTAAGAAGATGCGCTTTGCTTTACATTCGAATTTATAACCTCAAAAAGCGTTTTATCCTGAGAAAAACTAGGCCCACCTTAAAATCATTGGAATTGCAAGTCTATAAATAATGGCAATAGTTTAAAAGTGTAGGGTATTCCAATAATTGAATCTGATCTCGCAATAGACTAGTTATAAGTAATCAAGTTATTAAATATTAATCTGTTACATTCTAATAACAAGTGATTGTATAATTAGGCTACATTTTTAAACGTGAAAAACCTTGAATGAAAAGCAATTCATGAGAAACTAATGTTGAGAAAAATCAATTGTATTATTGTGCAAATAATATTAAAAATAAGCTTTTGAATTTGCATAATAGTAAGAGATTAAACACGTATCAACATTTCAATATGCCAACAAAAATTTGGGCAATCTGTCTGAACAAAGCTATTAAGGTACTTACTAAGAATATGGAATAACGTGAAATTCAAACATAGGCCTATTATTTATAATGTTAATTAAATAGGTGGCTTTTTAACTGTTTTATGTTAACCTGAATCATAAGATTTGTACAACTAGTGAAAGAAATAGCCTGAAAGCGGAATCAATCAAGATTTAAGCCAGTTTTTGTGGAAGGAAATTAGAAAAATGAAGAGAAATAGCTCAATAAAATGTTTAGAAAAAAATCAACAATTACAATTTTTATAGTTTCAGAAGGGACATGAAATGTATAGACCCGTCCATAGGTTTTCATAGAAGTGACACCATTTTACGCTAAGCCTATAGCAGAATGTTGAAGATAAATTATGCCTACCACACATTCACAAATGATATTAAGAGGTTAGATTTAAAGTGTGTTTATTCATGAGATAAATCTTGATTTGATCAAATAGGATCAATAAATCCAATATTCATCTCATCAATTATGAATAGTTACGTAGCTTACGAACTTTGTTCATCGTTCTAATAATTGAGAATTACAAATCGGGCAACAAAGAGACAAGACATTGATAACTGAAAAAATGATTTTTTGAAGATAGACGACAAAATTACAAGCAGATATGTAGAAAATAGCAAGGAGTTATTAGTTAACTACCATCAAAACAATAATTCGAGTAACCCCAACATTGAACCGATGGCCTAGTATCAAACATCACAGAAAACATGAGAAAATTTCGGAATTTAAAAAGAAATACATTTTTTTGATAACCGAGTAGTCAAATGAGAATAAAACTTTGGGAAAAATTACAGTGGCAATGTAAATATTATTGTTTTCTTACCTGTTAGTGTCTGCAGACGAAAAGATGATTGTGTTCAACATAAACATAGCAATTTCGACGTGATAACATGAATGAAAATTGACAGTTTATACACCAAAATCTTCGTTTACACTTGGCGAACCAGAATAGTCAATTACATTTTAGTGTTCAACTCAATTTTAGTAAGTAAAGTTAATTTCAAAGATAAGCGATCACAACGTTACATCTAACCTAAAGATGGCGGCCATTCTTCAACACAAAAACAAAGGGTCACAAAGCCAAGAACATGTAGTCTCGTAGTCTCGAACCCAAAATACATCTTTCCTAGATTAGTATAAAAATTATGGAATTGAAATTTTTACAGTGTTTTCAATTTGAACAAATAAAAAATATTAGGAAAAATCTAAAAGATCTAAATAAATATGATTTTAATATAGCTTGCTAATAGATGAGCTATAAAAGATCTTCAAGGACTTTTATATAACAGCATTGGTATCAACCACATCCAGTCAATATCCAAGTAAATATAGATTTAAAAACAAATTTATACAAGAATTATTAATTTTATTATAGATTGGTTCATAATATGAACCAAAATAATATATTTTCAATTTTAGAAAGTACTGCGCATTATAATCAAAATCAAGGTCAACGTATTTTGGTCTGTGAGGTTGGTATTGGCTTGCAATTGATTGATATTGATGCAGGAAGTTCTCGATTGGTTATGTTTGTTGTGATGTAAAATAATAAACGTACAGCTACAGTTTATAATCCTACCAAAGAACTAATATGACTCTTCCTAGCGCATTAGCAGCTCGATTAGCGAAACGAGGTCTAATAAACAAGACATCTACCAACAATCCAGAAGATAAAAATGGATCAGGCAACATCAATACCAGCGTCTCTGAGGTGGAAGAAGTGATAGCCGAAGATTATGATGACCAAGAAAATCAAGGTAATCTGCTAAATAAACTCTCTACAAAATTAGTAGATTACGATGTTGAGGATTTCATCACTTCTGTTTATGAAGAGAAAAAGTTTTTGGGATATCCAGGGTGTCCAAACAAATACAATATCTACCATGAATGTACCATTGGTTGTAAGGAGTTGTGGAAGGATGGAATATCGGAGCCGGACCCAAAGTACTTGAAACGTAAAACGGCCATGTTACTCAAATATCCATTACCTAGTCACTGGAAAGAGATTTACGACCCAGGAACAGGACGACATTACTACTGGGAGACTGACAGTGATGCTGTTTCGTGGTTGCCCCCTACCCATCCCAAAGCAGTCATCTCTGAATCAGCGGCGGCACTTAGAGAACAAGAACACTACAAGAATAACGATGTCGACATGGAGAAAGATGAAAACAAAAGTGAAGGCAGTGAAGAAAGTTCGGACGAGAGTGAAGATGAAACCACCCAGATCGACGAAAAGCAACGCAAACGAGAGGCACTTGAAAAGCAGAGATCAAGAGGAAGAATGAAGAAGTTGGAAAATGACCTGGATCCCATGGACCCAGCTGCTTATTCGGATATTCCACGGGGGGGCTGGTCGGATGGACTCGTCAGAGGCAATGAGGCTAAAACTGGAGCTGATGTGACTGCTGCTGGACCTCTCTATCAGATGCGACCATATCCCAACCCTGGAGCAGTATTAAGGGCTAATTCAAACAAAAAGCCACCACCGGTTTAAACATTTCCGCAAGTATAGTATTTGGTATAAGACTATTTAGTGACAAAAATGAACTTTTACAACTTGTTCAAATCCAACTACAAACTCAAGAACAGTGACAGTGTCACATTTTCAAAAGTATTTTCTAATTAAATACTGAATGTTTTTCTTTAAATTAAATCCTGTTTATTCAATGATGGAATCCTACACCTATCACGTTGAAAACTAATTACACAAAAGCTGGTTAAATTTTAGTTGTGATTAATTTTATTAGAACCAATCACAGAATCCTTTTTTTAAAAAAAAGAAGAGAAATGAAAGAAGCCTTTTTTTGAAAAAGGCCTTTGTGATTGGTTATAATGAGATTAATCACAACTAAAATTTAACCAGCTTTTTGCAGCCGAGTCTCAGAATTATTAATTGGAAGAGGCAAATTTTTTTGTTGTGGATGATAGATAAAACTACATACTAAAACTGTAAAATACTCTTCAACAACAAAATAATTTTTTAAATATATTCAAAGAAGTGGATACAAAATAGAGTTAGGCTATCACGCAGTTCTTGTTCCTGACAATTTGCACACATTAATATACTTCAAGGTCAGTATTAAATTAAGACACCATGCTCGGTCACCTAAGAGAAACCAGGCAGCCGCCAGTGGTGTTCGTGTGTCTACCAATCACGTCTTTTAGCGGTGGCCGCTCTGGCACCCTGAGTTTCTAGTGTATTAAAACCAATAAGAATTAATGCTTCAAAACACATTTGTACTCTTGGTATCATAATGTAAACCTTAGATTAAGTACTTCTACAAATTTATATGATGGAACTATTGTAAGGCTTGAAACAGAACAATAAGCAAAAGATGAAGTAGATTAAATTTTGAAGAAAAGGATTTATTGTTGCTTATCAAGCAAATAATAAAACATAGTTATTATGACAATATTCAGTCTTAATTATTTTAGTAGTAACTTGATAGTATTATTTTTAAAGTACTGCAAGTTCTAGCTGGATTATTAAGTTTTAAAACAAAATTCTAACCTACAAGGATCCATTATTGAATCCTTAATTATTCATACAGGCCTACTCTTATTATTTCATCTTCACTTGAATACAATTTTAGCAGGTACGTTGATCGAAATTCAGTGCAGTTATTTAAAACCTTTAATAATTTATTACAAATTCTTATTTGAAAGTATTACTTATTGGTTGAAGCATAGAATAACTACATAAAATTTTCAACAGATGTAGTATTTCATAGTCAAGGTTCAACATAGAATATTCAAATTTATTCAAAGTATTTTTCTATGAGTAACTAAGATTTTTGTGGATTAAAATAAGTAATGAAACTTGAACTATATCAGTAACAAATTTTTATCAACAGAAGAGAGCATGCTACCGGTACTTATGGATATTTTGGCTAGTGCCGGTATTTGAGAATAAAAGTCGAATGTTGCACAACAATCTCTTGAAGATAAATTTGTTTCTCTATATTATATAAAGAATCATTCCGATCATCTCTGATAGGTAAAATATTATGGTGACAAACTTACTATAGACTATTAAATTTTTTTATATAGGATAAAATAATTAAAACTAGCTTCTGCTCAGCAATAAATATTTTTCATTGAAGCTTTTCTGTGTAAATGTTGTTGCTTTTAAAAGGCTTCAGCCTAAGACATAAATATTTTCTAATTAACCTTTACCTAATTAATCAATTACTTAAATCACCTTCTGTTCTGTTGTCAACATTCACAAATTCATCTTGCCTCAGGACGATGTCAGACGAAGCATCGAAATTAAACATTACACAAGCACTAGACAGGGAGCGGTCTTAGGAGGATATAGAAGATATCCATATTCTTGTGCATGGTATTTTGTAGGGCTACCGTAGACCTACTCAATATCTTTCATAATGAAACACTTTTTATTACCTTTTTGTGTGAGACACTTGAAAATGGCTCGTGCTGAAACAACTGGTGTCAAAAAAGGTACCTACGATGACCACTGGAAATCCTGACCGCTCTGTATGCACATACCCTAAATTATCACAACTACTAGCTCATTTTAATAGATTTTTCAAGATTAATATCACGCTGGAACACCTGAAACTATAGTGATATGATACTTGAATAAATCATTGAGGAACTAGAAATTGTACCGGTACATGAGGATGATGAAATTTCAACAACTGGAACTAGTTTCTCGTGATTTGATAAATCAGTGGCTGTCAATTTGTTTTTCATTCAATATAATGAACTTCCGGTTATTTGATATTACATCACTCCCCGATTTTGCTAATCGTTTGGCTTTGGCCAACTCTAATTAATCTGATTGCATTAATCATATCAGTCAATATAATATAATCTGATTTACTTCAAACTGTCAGCATTGGAGTTATTTATAAGACATGCTAATAGTTTGTAGTGAATCTCACTATGCAATGATTGACCTCCAAATAGAAGGAAGAACCTTCCTCTGCATTATTTGTATTTTATTACATAAATATAAACATACTTAGCATTAACATGGAGATTTATGACATCAATAGATGTCCAAAATTAAATGAACTAGAAATGGAAGGTGCACACTGAGGAAACAAAAAATGTGGGTTCAGTAACAAACACTGACAAACATAGGGGGTGAGAACCTCGAAGTTGTAAATTAGTTGAAGGTAAATGTAATAGGTAGTTCAAAAAAGTAATAATAATGAGTAGGTAAAAATAATTGAGTAGTAAGTAATGTTAAAGTTATAGGAAAATGAGTTGCTAAAGAATATAAATCAAATATTGAATATTGGAATAAATAATCGTGGAATATATAAAATAATGTTATGAAGGAATAAGTAAGTGGTAGATAAATTGATAGAATAGTAATAGGTAAATAGTAAGTGTGGAAGTTATAGGGAAAAAGTGTTGGCAAAGAATATCAAAGGGTGATGTTAACGAACGGATACAGAACGATATAAAAAAATAAAGATTATGAAATTTAAAAAAAACTTGAGGATAAAAACATAATGGAAGAGGAGAAATAAAAACCAAAATGAAACAAAAATGTTTGATGATATTAAAACGGCACTTGATTTCTCACTATTTTTATGAGCAATTGAAAAACAAAATCGTTCATTTGAAAATTTACAATGTGTTGCCAATATGGCTATAAGGAAGAAATAAACTGTTGGCAGTACTGTACTGACAATGATCATCAATCAATACGATGTTTGATGGTGATTGTATAGGAAATACATCTTTTATGCAATCGTCGACAGGTCATAATTCAGAATGAGCGTGTCCGGAAGTCTTGTCTGCAAAAAGAAGTGAAACAATTTAGTGAATAAGATGACAAAATTGTATGATACAAAATATTATCACAATACCCCATAAATACTAGCCTAAGGATTAAGGTACGATGCACCCACTGAGGAACGCAAAATTTGGGTTCAGTAACAAGCGTTTCAAGTACACTGGAAAAACCGTATTTACTTCAGTTTTACTATGGATTCCGACAAAGACAATTTGATTTTGTTGTGGTGATTGAAAACTAGGACGATTCTCCAATCAAAAGACTGTGAAGGAGACTACTTCTTCTTTAGCTTCAATCATTCGATTGGAAGGTAGCTTGCCATCGTTTTCTGTCAAGAGCTGTACTTTTCAGTTGGATGTAGCTCTGGTTCCCTAGATCCTTGGTAGCTTGCTTCAAATATTGTAGCAGGGGTCTTCCACGAGCCCTTAGTCCAATTATTATACCTTCCAGTTTTCTTAACGTGAATTCGTTGTGTCCAAATACATGGCCAAGCCAAGAATGCCGTCTGTCCAAGAAGACTAGGCCTAGGCCTACTACACCTTTTCCAACTGCATTTGAGAAAGTATAAATTTTAATTGAGAATAGTCATTTGTATTTGAGAAAACGTCAGATGTAAATGAGAATAGTCAATTGTATTTGAGAAGTCATCACTTGTAGTTGAGAATAGTGAATTTTATTTGAGAAAGTATCATTTCAATTTGAGAACATACGATTTGAAAGCGAGAAGTTGTCAGTTGTAATTGGAAAATGATTTTTAAAAAACCAGTGCTTCCAGAAGTTTACTTATATTTTTCATAACTTTACTCATAGAAAATAATATAATAATAAATTTAATATTCCAATAAAACATCTAGTTTTTAAATAAAACATTACTTTCAAGCCAAAATCCATTGAAGAATTGCCGAATCGCTTGATCAAGAGATTCAATTGATTGATGATAAAGTTCAATTGCGCCTTGAACATAGATAATTTGATCTTCATCAAGTGCAATATTTTACAAAATGTTTGGAGACAAAAGACAATACATAGAAATGATACTCATTAATCATTCGTAAACAGTAAAGAGGGAATAATTTCACAATTGAAAATATTAATTTTCCCCCATGCAAAGCCTATGGTAGTAATATTGGAATACTGTGTACGTAGTACAGTATCCTTTCCTGCTCAAATCAAACCTTTACTGTAGGCTACAGAAGAGCCTCGACATGTCAATTGGAAAATTTCCTCATTTTCAATTGATATCTTCTCATTTACATTTGACGATTTCTCAAATATACAATTCACTACTTTCAATTAAATGTGATGACTTCCCAAATACAATTGACTATTCTCATTTAGATCTGACATTCTATCAATTACAAGTGACTATTCTCAAATGCTATTGATACTTTCTCAAATTAACTTGATACTTTCTCAAATAGAATTGGAAAAGGTGTAGAGTAACAAATAATCAAGTGAGAAATAAGAGTGAGATACGAAAGTACTGAATTCAACCTTTGATCATGGATCATCAATAGAAGTGATCCTTTATTGTCAATCTCAGTACTGATCCCAATAGATTTGATTTGATTTTGAAACTTCTTCATTGTCCCATAAGTTTACTTAGCAAGAAGAAATTACAAAATAATTTATTATCCTTCAGAAAAAATTAAGCCCAAAGGTATATGGGAAGGATTACTTCTATTGACGATAAATGATCAAAGGTTGAACTCTAGTACTTTAGTATATGGTATATGGTGTTTGGGAAACTATGAAACTATCCTATGTGAGATACACTATATTAAAATCTCGAAGCCACTTGATCGTCTGTTGGAATAGGAATGACCACCAGTAACAAGAAAAGACCCCAATTTACAGGCTATAGTGAGGTTTAATTAGCAATGGTATTGCTATCATTGTCTATCATTCAACAAATCGGATAGCGCTATCTCTTTCTCGCTTTGCTCTGTTGCGAGATCGTCTTTTAACAATGAAGAATTAATAATTAATTAACAAAATATTCCATCTTAATTATGAAACTATTGAAAAATACAATTCCTTGCTTAATAAAATATAATTTATTATTTTAAACAAGAATGAACAGTTAATATTACATCAATAAACCTGTATCAGCTACCGTTTGATACGCCTGTAAATGAAATGAAATGAAAAAATTCTTTATTAGGCGGAGTTAGGACTTTTAAGTCCTCTCTACCACTCAACCTCAATGCCTGTATCAGGCATTGACAAGACAGAAGTTTGGCAACGTTGTCCTTCTATCTTTCTCCACTGCCATCATAACTTGGACCTCACTACAGCTCTAAGTACTTTTAGGAGAATGCAATTAAATTTCAAGTTATTTAGTTCGGTATTTCAAATGATATGATAAAGCGTCAAACAACGAAACATCATATCTAAGGAATTTTGATTAAAGATAAATTACCTTGATTTTTATCGTGTGTCTGTTGATCACTGTGGTCTTCCTCTTCGTGTTCTTCAGTGGCACCCAACTTCAGTTGCAGGGCTTTTATTTCGGCATCGTAATCTTTCCACTCGTCTACAATTCGCATGGCTGCCGTCAGTTTGGCTTCTTTAGTTAGAGGGTTGTTACACTGCAAAATGAAACATTAATTCATAAAAAACACAAATCTTACAATTATTGAAGAGTATCTACTATAGTCGCATTAAATAATATTAAATAGCCTTCGAGAAGGGACTCTCCACCAACCAGAAGCCATACGAATTTACTTTTTTATAAAATTATATTAGATTATTGGTTGTTACACTAAAGCATATTAATACGAGTTGAATTCATGACAATGATAATATTGGATCACTAACTTTATTCTTTCAGATTACAGAGCGTTCCTGCACGTTTCGAGTTGGATTCATGACAATGATAATATTGGATCACTAACTTTATTCTTGCAGATTACAGAGCGTTCCTGCACGTTTCGAGTTGGATTCATGACAATGATAATATTGGATCACTAACTTTATTCTTGCAGATTACAGAGCGTTCCTGCACGTTTCGAGTTGGATTCATGACAATGATAATATTGGATCACTAGCTTTATTTTTTGAGATTACAGAGTTTCCTGCACGTTTCTAGATTAGACTACATTAAGATTTCATTTATAAAACAATATTTTCTCTAAAGGATTATACTCTGATATGTACATAATAACCGACAATATCGATAGCTATCTTCACTCAAATTTACAAAGTATGAACTGAAATTCATTTAATACTGTCTATGTTATAATATAACAAATAACTTTCACATGTATCTGATAAGGAATGGGATTATTTATACAATCATCCAAGTTTGCAATAATATTCCAAGATTCCTCTTGTAAACTCGGACTACTCAAATATTAGAGGAGTAAGTTTTAGATATATTTATTGTACGTAATTTTTTTTAATGAAAATTAGATGAATTTGTAAAATAGTTGTAATTGATATGAACAATAATTTAAAATTCAATTATTTTCTGTTGTAGAATGGTTTTCAGGTAAAATGGTATCCTTGGTAACTTACCAAATCTATAGTTTTTGCAGATTTCTTTGACTCATCGTCACACCACGTTTCACACCACAGCCATTCTTGTGGCAACGATTTTATGGCAACTTGATGTATCATGTTGTTTGGCAAGTCCTGTACAAAATGACAAAAAACTTATAGTAATCAATTAGTTGAATATTGATATGAAATCATTAATACATTTTTGAAATATTAATAGAAAGTAAATCTTGACTAATACTGGATTGCACCAGCAAACATCAATTTATCTTGAATCAGAAGAAATAGAAAGAAATTCCTGTTTTCTTTAATTTGTAAATTATGTAAAATGGGTTAGCCGACATCAGAAAATGTTAAATTAATTATTTATTTAGCGTATGGCATTTTTTGTCAAATTTTTAAAGTTCACACTTTTATAAGTGCACGTCGAGGGATGAAGTATACTGTATTGCCTGGGGACTGGCTACAGTGAAGTCGTTAGCCTTGCCCAGGTAGGCACGTCTCTCACACTCAAATAATATATAATATGGTGCACTGTCTGCTCCATCGCCCCACAGTCACATACTGGGGAGTCTCCAAGTCCCCATTTGAAAAATGATGCATTGCATCTCCAATGCTGGGTTCGAATTCTGTTGAGTGTCACCCAGATGCGCCGGGGGAGCTCGAAACCAGGAGGCCTAGTGCATGAGAAATAGCTCTCCGGTATTCCGGGGGGCACCTCCTCTCTCCATCTTCTTTTCAGAGAGAACCTCTCATCTCTCAATTGCTCTGCCATCCTGACCGCTGGCTTCTGGACTTCAGCTCCCTTCTATATAAATCAGGAATGGCCTGATGGATTGGTAGTAGATGATTAGACGAAATCCTTTCATAGAGCCGAAGGAGAGCTTGCGCTCTGCGAAGAGGAGGTGGGAGTATGCTGCTGAGCACTGGGAGCCAGGAAACTGGAGTGGATCGTAAGGCTCCTGTAATTATTCGCATTGAATTATTCAGTTGCACATCTACAAGGTGAGTGTGACAACTGTTGATCCAGGAAGATGCACAGTACTCAGCAGCAGCATACACCAGGCCCAGACTAAAGCACCTCAGAGTTGAGGAAGATGAGCCCCAAGTTGTGCCACATAGTTTCCTAATGATGTTTTTTCTCGTCTTCAACTTGGCTGCTACATTCCTTAGATGCTGGTTAAAAGAGAGGGACCTGTCCAGGGTGATGCTAACTTAAATCATGAATAAAGAAAAGAAAAAATAAATTAATGAAAATGAAAAGAGAAGGAAAAGTCTGTATGAACTTGGGTTCTGGAACATCGCAAGTACAGTCTGCTATACTTAAACCGGTCACGGGTTTGATTCCCAATCTGTCTGACATTCAATTGAATCATTTATAACCTCATTACTCATGCTCAAGTCATAGGCGGAAATGGGCATCATCAGCAGAAATAAAATAAACTACAAGCGAGTGTGAAGGGAGATAACAACAGGCTTCCTCACCAATAATAATGCAATAAAAATATTTTCACAAGAAAATGTTCATTTTTTAAATTGATTCATTTATATCATAGTATGTACAAACAACATCATAGTAACAAATAATCTCTTTCAAACTAATTAACTAGAGTTTGGATTTATTTTAAAAACTCGACATGTTTCTACTGTTCTCTACTCATTAGGTTACCCTAATCTACTGATCATTAATTTATTAGAAAGACGATTAAAGACGATAAAGAGGTAGAGACGATAGATAACCATGATCTACTATTTAATAATTAATTTTAAGTTATTCATAGTTGCTTCAAAACTACATTAAAAATAATCAATAATCAAGTTAACTAACCTGATCCAAATTTGAAAGACTATTAGGATCCTGACTTAAAGCCTGGTATTGGCCTCTCAGTCTGTCACCGGCTGCTATCTTTCTGAATCGTCTGAGATCAACCACATAAAGGGCACTAATATGGTAACGTCTGCCTTGCAAGTGATTCCTCCAGTAGCCGTGCTTCCAAAACCTGACCAAATTAACACATTTTGATCATGATTATCAATTTATATTTATCGCATTTTTAAAATAGTCATCACAATACAATGAATAAGAATAGGAATGTTTCATTCCTTTAAAGCGCATTAAAATTAGCTGATATTCAATATTATTTATTAACATTAGCTGATATTCAAGTATCAAAGTAACATGGCAGTTGGAAACTTCAGTAATGACAATAATTATTATAATACATTGTACATTCATTGAAATAAAATTTTCATAGAATCGCACATAAAAAGCACCAGTCAATTTTACAGAATGTTGAAAATTGATAAAGCCTTCAACGTTTTAAAAAAATTCCATTTGCATTTAAAAGAAGTCTCCAAGAGAGTAGAGAGGGTTTTGCAGGAGGAGGCTTCCAAGATCAGATTTAAATCTGAATTTCTGTAGAACTCCACGAGAATGGCAGTATATTGAAAAGCTCAAGTGAAATGTGATTGAGACTTTTCAAAATCTTTCTCAACGTAATATGATAAGGAACATCAATTTTATGTATGCTTCTTTTATCATAACTGTTTATTTCAAAATATGCCTCTTTTATCAAAACTGCTCATTTCATATCTTCAATGGAACTTATTTATCTTCCTGTTCACATTCATTAACAGTCTGAAGAGCTGATCTGATAAGTCTGAATGATCAGATTAGATTATAATAGATGCTTCAGTCACAAAAATAGGGTTCAAATTGCAGAGGCGAGAGGCATGAGGGGAATAGAGTAGTGCGCACGCATTATATTTCTCTTGCAATAAGTTTTGTACTGACCGACAGGACAGCTAACCAAGTCATGTTTGTACTGAGAATCGGACACAAATTTATGGATTGGGAGAAATATCACAGGTTAGGGTAGGGACCTCCTTTAAGGGATTCCCTAGAAACAAAAATCTATACTAGTAGTTCTGTGAACAGTAGACCTCACGCAGTATTCTCATCCACAAGTACCTGACTGAAACTATAGACCTTATGGAAATACAGCAATAGACTGGCTTCTCCACACATCTGTGTAATCACTTGTCAGCTGATTTATGAAGAATAATTCTATAGTCTGATTTTTACTCAAATATTGGCGTATGAAGGAGGCTCCTTTTTCTTTTTATATCATCCTTGAAATGCAAAATTTCCAAAAACCTTGTATATACGTCGACGCGCAATTAAAAAAGGAACATACCTGTCAAATTTCATGAAAATCTATTACCGCGTTTCGCCATAAATGCGCAACATATAAACATTTAAACATTAAGAGAAATGCCAAACAGTCGACTTGAATCTTAGACCTCACTTCGCTCGGTCAACAAATATTTTCTTTTGTTGAGATGATTCTCTCCATAATATTTCAAAAAATGAAACCAACCTGAAGCCATCCATAGTTGTTCTGCTCTCACAGAAAGGAGTGTATCCGTAGGGAGCTCCACCCAGATCCAGGTCAACCAGTTCTTTCATATCAGCACGGACAACCTGAAATATAATAAAATATAAGTCAGTCAGTCCCATAAAGTTACATGATGCATGGATAATATTGAAGAGTTGATTTCATTGGTTGAAGTGAATAAACTGGGGCTCTCATGGTCAGAATGAGTTTAGTTTTGATACGAGTCAATCCCATAAATAAACTAAGGCTCTCATGGCCGGAAGGCTTGGTTAGTTTCATTTTTTATTTTGACAGTCAAACGTATCACCTGATTCCTCACCATCGAAGCGTTATCCAGTAAATCTTCGTTAGTCACAATTTATTACTTTCCTTGCCCTACTACCATAGATAAGGAAAGTATTGCTTTCCAAAAAAAATTAAGGTACCCTAATTTCAAGTTTCCTATACGTTTCAAGGTCCCCTGAGTCCAAAAACATGATTTTTGGGTGTTGGTCTGTGTGTGTGTGTGTGTGTGTGTGTGTATGTGTGTATGTCTGTGAACACGATAACTCCATTCCTAATCAACCGATTGACTTGAAATTTTAAACTTAAGGTCCTTATACCATGAGGATCTGACAATAAGAAATTCAATAAAATTTAATTCAAAATGGCGGAAAAAATGGCGGATAATTACTAAAAAACCATGTTATTTACTGTTTACTCGAAAACGGCTCTAACGATTTTCTATGGATAGCTATTTATAAGCCCTATCAACTGACATGAGTCTCATTTCTGAGAAAATTGCAGGAGCTCCAAATATACTTGAGAAAAATGGCGGATAATTACTAAAAAGAACATGTTTTTCACGATTTTCTTAAAATAACTTGACCATTTTTTTTCTTCAAATTCATACTCTATATAGTTATTTATAGTTATTATAATATAGCTCTATTAACTGGCATGAGTCTCCTTTCTGGGAAACTAAAGGGGGGTCCACCCCATCCTTGAGAAATGGACTTTGTAACCTCCTTCTCGTGCATGAGGTAGGTAGGTAGAGCAGTTCATAAAAAGAACACATAGTCGAGATATTTTATCTGTAGAACAGCTGTTTTGACGACTTTAAAAAAATGACGACTAAAAAAATCATCGAATTTCACAATTTACACAAAGGAAAAAGTACTCCGAAAACAATATATACACATATACAAAAGTCTGATCGTAGTTTCAAATATGAGCAAGGAAAGTTGTGTGAGTGTACCACATCAGCATTTTCAAAGCTGTTT